>NC_135232.1:208735729-209035729 GCF_051348905.1 Ranitomeya variabilis | reverse complement strand
AGTAAAACCACACAAAATCCGCAAGAAAAACGCATCCAATCTGCACCTGCGTTTTGTGCCAAAAGATGCAGAATCCGCACAAAAAATTCCAGAGGCAAATCTGCAACGTTTGCACATACCCTAAAAGGAATATGTAATCTGTGATAGATGTATTGCTTATAGTTTTCAGCATTTTTTCCCCTCATATCACGATAAGAATTAAAATCTAAACAAGTAATGTAACTTTCACACAGGCCACTGAAATCATTTTAGAATCTTACTTACCGTATATACTCGAGTATAAACCGACCCGAGTATAAGCCGACCCCCCTAATTTTGCCACAAAAAAACTGGGAAAACTTAATGACTCGAGTATAAGCCTAGGGTAGAAAATGCAGCAGCTACCGGTAAATGTCAAAAGTAAAAATAGATACCAATAAAAGTAAAATTAATTGAGACATCAGTAGGTTAAGTGTTTTTGAATATTGAATCAGGAGCCCCATATAATGCTCCATAAAGTTTATGATGGGCCCCATAAGATGCTCCATATTAAAATATGCCCCATATAATCCTGCATAAAGGTTAATAATGGCCCCATAAGATGCTCCATAGACACATTTGCCCCATATAGTGCTCCACAAAATGTTGATTATGGCCCCATAAGATGTTCCATACAGACACTTGCCCCATACAGTGCTGCACAAACGTTAATTGTGGCCCCATAAGATGCTCCATACAGACACTTGCCCCATTTGCTGTGATAAAAAAAAAATAAAATAAATAAAAATCAATCGCATACTCACCTTTCATCACTCAGTCCCCCGGCACTTGCAATATTCACATTTCCTCGTTCCAGTGCCGCTCCATCTTCAGCGTCTTCTGCACTGACGTTCAGGCAGAGGGCGCGAACTAACCCACGTCACCGCGCCCTCTGACCTGAGTGTCACTGCAGAAGATGCTGAAGACGGAGTCGCGCCTTAACGAGGAGAGGTGAATATCGCGCAGCGCTCCCCCACCCCATTATTACTCACCTGCTCCTGGCACGGTCTCTGCATGTCCCTGGTTCCCCAGCGCCGCAGCTTCTTCCTGTATTGAGTGGTCACCGTTACCACTCATTACAGTAATGAATATGTGGCTCCACCCCTATGGGAGGTGGAGCCACATATTCATTACTGTAATGAGCGGTACCATGTGACCGCTCAGTACAGAAAGAAGCTTCGGCGCTGGGGAACCAGGGACCACGCCAGGAGCAGGTGAGTATAATTAGACAGCCCCCACTCCCCCTCCCCTGCTGACCCCTGGGTATGACTCGAGTATAAACCGAGAGGGGGACTTTCAGCCCCCAAAAATGGGCTGAAAATCTCAGCTTATACTCGAGTATATACGGTACTGTCCTTTCAGGAATAGGGATGATCAGACCCATGGATGTGCGGGTCCATCAGGCTTGGCCAAACCTTTTTTTTTTTTTTATAAAAAGTTCAGCTAGGGTACCAGAACTTGATCCCGAACCCAGACCCATTTCAAATGAATCGGGGATCTGAACAATCGGCGGTTCCCACGTTGTCATCTTTGTAACAGTATGGGAAACAGCGGCTCTGACCATCGGTCACAGCTGCTGGGTATCGCAGTTCCCACACTATCACACAGGGGTGAAAAGGTTACCGCCGTTCAGGCATCGGCTGATGACTACTAATCTCATTATTGTAAGCCTGGTCTCACTGATAGCAGAGAGAGCAGGTGACACTGATGAGAGTATTCACCACCTAGCGCCTGTGCACAGTAAGAAAAAGCTCAGTGAGATATAAATAATTAGTGCAGTGCATGTGCAGCTTACTGTGCATGTATTTAGCTAATAAAAAAAACTAAAAAGAATAAAAATGGCGTGTGGTCCCACTTATTTTTAATAACCAGCTGATGAAAGCTTACAGCTGGGATCTGGTATTATTATTCCTGGAAGAGGGTAATAAATATGGAGCTGTGTGGCTATTCATATCAGCTCACAGCTGTCTGACTAGGCTTTAGTGGTTATTAAAAAGTGAGGACCCCGCTAAAAAAAAGTGCCCCCCCCCATTAATAACCAGCAAAGTCTAAACAGACAGCTGTGGGTTGATGTTAATAGGCATGGAAGGGACCATGGATATTGCCTCCATCCCGACATCAAGCCCAGGGTTTTGTAAAAGGAGAGGAGTTTATCAGACACCCCCATTACTAAACCTATAGGCAAAAGTAATAAAAAACACACACAGAAAAGTCCTTTTTACCGACCCTCTTTTACCCATTTATTACCTTTAAAAAAAATCAAATAATTCTAAAGAGGTTTGCCGTAAATCCATCCCACGACGATTCCCAACTCTGCTACATCCAAATGGTGTGTTGAACAGTGACATGAGTAATGTGACCGCTCAGCACGCCAGTTGGTACAGACTGACAGTAGCGCATTGGGGGGGGGGGGGGGGGGGTGCCCCTTTATTTTTGATAACCAGCCATGATAAGTCAAACAACTGAGGGCTGCAAACAAAAAAGTTCCAGCAACAGACACCCAAAATTAGGTTATGGATTGGACATTAAAAACTTCATTTTATTACAATGCCTTTAACCCCTTCATGACCGTGGGATTTTCCGTTTTTCCGTATTCGTTTTTCACTCCCCTCCTTCCCAGAGCCATAACTTTTTTATTTTTCCGTCAATTTGGCCATGTGAGGGCTTATTTTTTGCGGGACGAGTTGTACTTTTGAACGACATCATTGGTTTTACCATCTCGTGTACTAGAAAACGGGAAAAAAATTCCAAGTGCGGTGAAATTGCAAAAAAAGTGCAATCCCACACTTGTTTTTTGCTTGGCTTTTTTGCTGGGTTCACTAAATGCTAAAACTGACCTGCCATTATGATTCTCCAGGTCATTATGAGTTCATAGACACCTAACATGACTAGGTTATTTTTTACCTAAGTGGTGAAAAAAATTCCAAACTTTGCTAAAAAAAAATAAAAATTTGCGCCATTTTCCGATACTCGTAGCGTCGCCATTTTTCATGATCTGGGGTCGGTTGGTGCAGATACGTTCTTTTGATCGCCCGTTATTGCATTTTAATGCAATGTCACGGTGACCAAAAAAACGTAATTCTGGCGTTTCGGATTTTTTTCTCATTACGCCGTTTAGCGATCAGTTTAATGCTTTTTTTTTTTATTGATAGATCGGGCGACTCTGAACGCGGCGATACCAAATATGTGTAGGTTTGATTTTTTTTTTAATTTATTTATTTTGATTGGGGCGAAAGGGGGGCGATTTAAACTTTTATGTTTTTTTTATTTTTTTCACATTTTTTTTAACTTTTTTTTTTTTTACTTTTGCCATGCTTCAATAGCCCCCATGGGAGGCTAGAAGCAGGCACAACTCGATCGCCTCTGGTACATAACAGCGATCATCAGATCGCTGCTATGCAGCAGAAAATCAGGTGTGCTGTGAGCGCCGACCACAGGGTGGCGCTCACAGCTACCGGCGATCAGTAACCATAGAGGTCTCAAGGACCTCTATGGTTACAATACTGAAGCATCGCCGACCCCCGATCATGTGACGGGGGTCGGCGATGACGTAATTTCCGGCCGCCCGGCCGGATGCGGTAGTTAAATGCCGCTGTCTGCGTTTGACAGTGGCATTTAACTAGTTAATAGCGGCGGGTGAATCGTGATTTCACCCGCCGCTATTGCGGGCACATGTCAGCTGTTCAAAACAGCTGACATGTCCCGGCTTTGATGCGGGCTCACCGCGGAGCCCTGCATCAAAGCAGGCGACCTGACGTCGGACGTACTATCCCGTCCGACGTCAGGAAGGGGTTAAAAACATGCTGTTAAAATAGTGAGTGATGAATTACGCGTTTCGAACAAAAATGTTCTGAATTATGACCATAATTTTGGATGTCTGTTGCTGGAACTTTTTTGTTTGAAAACCACAACCGCTTTTTCCGAGCACCATCCTGGAGTCCACACCCAAAGCCAGAGAAATTCATCTAATGGTGAGCTGAACAACTTTTTTTCTTCTTCTTCTAAACTGAGGGCTGCAGTCCGCAGCTATTTTACCTGCACTTGTAATCAAAAATAGAGGGGACCGCACATCTTTTTTTTTTTTTTAAAACATGGTTCGCCGGCCAATCACAGCCATGCCAATACTTGAAATGGCTGTGATGGATCAGGAAGTATCCACACAGGAAAAGCTTGTTGATTGGTTGCGCTGTAGTCTTTCATCCTTTGTTAAGGCTGCCAAACCTGAACAGTAACACAGACTTCCGTGAGAATCCTTGTTCAGGGTCAGTGCACGGATTCTATGTGTCTGGTACGGACCCTGAATTTTATCATTCGCGTTCACCCATCTCTATTCAAGCTCTCTGGAATGCACTTCCCCAGACGATCAGGCTGATACCTAGCCCCGACTTATTCAAGCTCGCTTTTAAAACCCATCTCTTCAAACAAGCCTACCACATCAACTACTCAGTAAACTAACTTTGCCCTGTTCCCTCCTTCCAAATATTACTCTGAATCTGCACCCTACTATTCATCTGTCTCCACACCCTCCATGCACACGATAACTGCACTTGATACTTGACTATTGCACTTAAACACACGGGCTGATGACCGGATTAGCCTCCCGAGGAAGCGACAATCGCGAAACGTACGTCGGGGCTTTCCTCTGGGACACCTTACATAGGACTTCGCACATATGGGTAAGCTCAGTCCGGGGCTTTTTGCTTAGGCACAGTGTTACTTTCTTCGGGCAGTTGCAATATGGGCGGGTGTTGGTTGCTGTGTGATTTCTCCTGCATTGGAGGACTCGGGTCACCGACCATAGATTAGCATTCCTCCCTTACCATGAGTCACGTTTCCTATATTTGCATAATACTGCTCTTTTTATATGCAATTTTATGCCATGCGGCTCCATGATTGTACCCCTCTACTTTTGTATATGTGCGTACTCCCCTGCTGGTGTTCTCAGTAGTCATATACCACATCCTCACATATTTGTTGTTCTTAGTCTTTTTGTACCATGTTAATAAAATTCTGTAGTTTGCATATTATATTGCCTATTTTGTGTATTTGTTTTTCTTGGGGCATTACGCTCTTTCTAGTTTATTAAATATATGATGACCGGATTATGCAGCTTTTATATGAAAATCCCTATTTATTATAATTGCCAGACCTGAAATAACAAGCACTTTTCACCCATTGTGTCCCCCCCATTTCCTTGTAGATTGTAAGCTTGCGAGCAGGGACCTCACTCCTAATGTCACTGTTTAAATTGTCTTAACTTGCATTGAATTTATTGTCTGTACGTGTCCCCGCTTAATTGTAAAGTGCTGCAGAATATGTTGGCGCTATATAAATAAAAATTATTATTATTATATTATTATTCAAGAGTTTTCAGCAGGGTCACAATCATCAAAGGCAGAATTCAAATAGCAATTAACACCTCTATACACAATGGATAACACAGGTCCCATTATTTATAACAGGTGATGTCACAGATGACCCTGCTCCCCCCTCCAGTAACAATGACCTTTGCACAGGTTCATTAGACGATTCAATACAAAAAAGATAGAATAACTTGGACCCTATTGTTGCTAATGTACACGAGGATTTCCTGAAATAACCAAGTACGAGTCTAGAACTGCCCCAGAAGCCAGTGTGAAAAGTACAAGATTATTTCTTTTTAAAATTGTGATGTGAGAAAAAAGCCTTTTAAAACACAAAACCTAATTTAAATTCTAGGTCACTTTTGATGAAACGCTCCATTTTTTTTTTAAATTGCTGCTGGCGTCCTTCATTAAATATTGTTTTGGGATGGTTATAAATTACTTCCATTCGATCCTGAGCTATATGCTGCACTCATTTTCCAATTCCTAGTCTCTCACTGCACTCCCATGTCACCGGTTGGCAGACATTCTCACTCCACGTATGACAGCAGCAGATGAAACTCCATTGTGCTGCCATGATAAGTAGGTGGGATTCTGCAACTAGCAGCATGGACAAAGCTCTGCATTCTACAGATGAGCGTACTAATATCTATACAGCTTGCCATGCACTTATTTGTGTTCTTACCTCTTCCCAAGGTTGAGAAGGTTCCCCACCATCCGCTGCAGAACTTCCTTAGTGTTGACGGCTGCATAGAATTCCTCTGTAACGTGCCGCCCAATCATGTATTCACATTCCTTCGCAGTAAGACTTTTCCCATAACCGAATGCATCAATATACACGTAATCGGTGATGTCAGAAGCGCTGCAAAATAACAGATTGGAAAAGTCAGGTTAATTTAAGTCCCCCAAAAATGTGAAAAGACAAAAATTACGAAGAATGCTTTTTCTTCTTTCCTCTATATTAATACAGTAAAGAAAATCTGAAAAATTAGAGTTTAAGATAGCTTGCAACCCGGTTCATCGTCATTCAAGACAGTTATTGCTTACCCCTGTCCACCTTGGCACCAGCGGAGCATGAAGTGATGAGGAAAATTTACTGGCTCCAAACACACTCCTAAACGTTCAGCCAGAGTAAGATATAACACAGAAAGACTGATGGGAATACCTGTCCTAGTGATCAGAACCTAGAAAACAAATAGAAGAGAGAGGCCGAGACAACAGAAGGTTACAGACTATGCGGAAACCAATGTAGTTACTAATTACATTCCTTTACCCAGCAGATAGGGTTCAATAACCGCTTATGTCTGAAGTAATGGCACTATTAGCAATGTACACATCATCCTACCATGAACAGCGCTATCCTAAGAATATTGGACTAAACACCCTTCTTAAAAGTTTATTGTGTATATTCACTAGCATTGTACTGGATTTTGTGAAAATCCGCTGCTTATGTACCATCGCGTGAACTCCATACATGCGGATGTTTCTGGTCGACACTCCAGGTGATAGTGGTAGGACGGATATGCCAACAATATAGGAAACACCATGGCACTCGTTACTTGCAGTGAAGAAAATTTGATTTAGTGATCGGTCAGCAGGTCAACACTTTATAGGATGTTCCTGTCCAAATGTCTGATTAGAGAAAACAGATATCATAAAAGGGTGCCCCCCACTACAGATCCCTCTCTGGGTGCCAAGAGTTATAAGAAGGAGTACTACGTAAAACTACATGCCCGCTGTATGTCAGATTGAACCACTGGAGGTGAAATGCTTCTACATAATATGAAGCTATATTTTTATACTGATGACAATTAAGAGTAGAATAAATTGTAAAATGATATAAAAATGCATCAGTCTAAAGAAAAACAATTGTTACAGAACAAGAGAATGAGTAATTAGTGGTGCAGAGCTACTCACAATCCTACCTGATGCATATATGAGTTCAGAGGGTTATAAAAGTCAGCCACATTGCCTTTAAATTTCATCTCCGTAAAGAGCACATGATTCAAAGCATCCAGAGCCTGTCCTTGTAAGTCAAGATCCTCAATGTGGGAGGATTCACCTGCAGTAACAGTAATGCAAAGTTACAATTAAGACATAAAAAAGCTTCATGTATCAGAGGAGCATGACATGGCTTATAAGCCTCTTCACATTGGCATGCCACTCTCCACAAGGAGAAACATTACACTTAGATCCCATGGTAAAGCATACAAACAGAACAGTCAAAGATGGAATACTAGGAGGAATTACAACATACCGTATATACTCGTGTATAAGCCGAGATTTTCAGCACATTTGTTAGTGCTGAAAATGCCCCCCTCGGCTTATACACGAGTCATTGTCAGAAAGCCGGCGGGGGGAGGGGGAGCAGTGGCAGGAGCTGGTGGGTGTGGCACAGTGACAGTTGCATTAAAAGAAAGAAAAAAATGCAGCAACACTTCAAAATCCAGTGATTGAAAAAAACCTTAGTCCTTTATTTCAAGCATATTGCATGGACAAGGTAATGCAAGCAGGTACAGGGCAGATGGTACAGGCAGAGAAACAGGACGACGGCCGTTTCGCGTTATACACGCTTCCACGGGTCCAGATAGACAAAACAGTATGTAATTTCCTTTTAACCAACACACGTATCGATATTTGCATATCATTAAGCAGCACCTGTGTCGATCATTGCATAAACTGAAAAGTGAAAAAAAGGGCTTATAAAACAAAAAACAGTTCGATAAAAACTATTCATACGAAATGACAAAACATATTAAAAATAAAAACATATTACGTTGACAGCAGAATTTAACCAGTACCAACCAAACAGATTCTATAAAAAGCATGAAAAGTCTAATCTTTCACTTAATCCAAGCGGACCTTGCGCATTAGTGCGAAGGATCCATTTAGCCTCCTGTCTTAGAAGGATTCTATTGTGGTCCCCTCCGCTGGGTGGCAACTTAACAACTTCCTAGCCTGCAAAATGCAGGCAGCAGGGGCTCGAATCATATTTTTCTTGGATGTGCTTTATTAATCTGGGTGAGCCTTTGCCTGTAGAGACTGAATGAAAATGTTCTCTAAATCTTACAAAAACAGAATGTATGGTTTTTCCTATGTAGTAAAATGAACATGGACAGAAAATAATATACACAATATATATATTTGGTTTTACAGGTAATGGTGCTTTCACACTAGCGTCATACGACGCACGTCGCAATGCGTCGTTTTTGAGAAAAAACGCATCCTGCTAAATTGCTTGCAGGATGCGTTTTTTCTCCATACACTTGCATTAGCAACGCATTGCGACGGATTGCCACACGTTGCATCCGTCGGCACAAAAAAAGTTCCATGTAACGTTTTTTGTGCGTCGTGTCCGCCATTTCCGACCGCGCATGCGCGGCCGGAACTCCGCCCCCTCCTCCCCGGACATCACAATGGGGCAGCAGATGCATTGTAAAACTGCATCCGCATTCTTCACAGTGACAGTTGCAGCCGCTGGCTTCAAGAAGACATCATACTCATCCTCCTCGCACCGTTGCTGCATCTCCGTCCCGGCAGCTCTTCCCTTGTGCTGAGCGGTTACGTGGTACCGCTCATTAAGGTAATGAATATGCACGTGTCTCCAGCGCATATTCATTACCTTAATGAGGGGTACCATGTGACTGCTGAGCACAGGAAAAGCTGCCGATGCCGGGACAACGGAGATGCAGCGACGGCGCGAGGAGGGTGAGTAGGATGGGAGGGAGCAGAGCCGTGCAGGCGGGACCGGGGGGAGCAGAGCCGTGCGGGCGGGACCGGGGGGGGGGGGGGGGGGGTTAGGGCAGAGCCGTGCGGGCGGGACCGGGGGGGAGCAGGGCCGTGCGGGCGGGACCGGGGGGGGGGGGGGAGCAGGGCCGTGCGGGCGGGACCGGGGGGGGGGGGGGGGAGCAGGGCCGTGCGGGCGGGACCGGGGGGGGGGGGGGGGGAGCAGGGCCGTGCAGGACCGGGGGGGGAGCAGAGCCGTGCGGGACCGGGGGGGGAGCAGAGACGCGCGGGACTGAGGGGAGCAGAGCCATGCAGGACCTGGGGAGCAGAGCCATGCATACAACAGGGGGAGCCACGCATAGCAGGACAGGGATGAGGGGACAATGCATACTCTGCACATACTCTAATCAATAAGCTTACCCAATTTTCCGTGGCAAAAGTAGGTGCCTCGGCTTATACTCGGGGCGGCTTATACTCGAGCATATACAGTAATTAAGACCCCTTCATTTACAATACGATCCAATACTTCCCACATCAAAAGGGCTTACACAAATAAGTATATTTTCAACGGACACTGTAACTGGCTACAATTTCTAAGCACTTTGTATTATTGGGTTATAGATATTCCTACAAACCTGACTGCTGGGACAGACTTGGATGTCTGCTGTTTTTTGCGCTCAAGTAAACTTTCACTCTTCTTGAAATACTTTCAATTTCTGCTTGAATGTTTTCAATGCTGACATCGTCTAGGGGATTACAATACTGATCGATAAGAACTGCCCCTGGAAGAAGATAAAACACAGGAGCTTAGGCATATCTAGTGTACTCAGAGATCTGAAGACCAATGGTGCTATATAAATAAACAATAATAATAATAATAATAATAATAATAATAAAAAAGACCAGCATACATACATATAGGCCCCAAGTCATATCCACTGGCTTTCTCTGCCAGTCTTAGGCTGGTTTCACACTTGCGTTTGGCTGGCCTGCGTATGGCTGTGTACATCCTCCCTTAAGATATGCCTACTTCCGCATGCGTCCTGTGTACCTATCTTTAACATTGGGTACGCAGGGACATGCACTGTATGCGGATGCGTCCGCATGTGGAGCTTTGACGTGCCAGTCGACCGCACGAGAACGCAAAAAGTTAAAGTCAAAACGTCGCATGCGGATGCATCCGCATACAACGCAGGTCCCTGCGTACCCAATGTTAAAGATAGGTACACAGGACGAAAGCGGAAGTAGGTGGAGCGTAGGTGGAGCTTAAGGGAGGATATAGGCAGCCATACGCAGACTAGCCAAATGAAAGTGTGAAACCAGCCTTAACCCCTTACCAACATCTGCAGTACATGTACGGCGCACGTCGGTAGCGCGACCCATACCCAGTAGGTAATAACTGTGTTAAAGCTAGGACCGGCCTCTAGGTGGAGCAGAGCCTCACCCGCGACTGCTAATCTGCTATATTCTGCTGTCAAAATTCATTAACAGCCCGCCGTTAAAGGAGCGCATCATTCTATCGCAGGGCGCCATTGGGTTGCTTTGAAAGCTGGGGTTTTATTGAAGACCTCTGTGCCGGTCATTATGGAGCTCCGTTGATATCCAGTCTGTAGACGGGCATCATAGGGGGCTGTATATAGCACAAGTGATCAGACGATTACAGGCTCAAGTCCTCCAATTAAAAACCGTAAACAGGAAAAAAAAATGCAAAATTGGGATTTTTTTGGTCACCGCAATACAGAAAAAAATGCTGTAGAAGAGATCACAATGTCATGTATATCCCAAAATGGTAAAAAATAATAATAATATATATATATTTTTTCCACCTTCTTCAAAATTTCTGATTTTCACACTCCTACCACTACACTAAAAAATCTGGACAAGCTTGGTATTACCATAATCTTCCAGATGAGAATCATACAGCCAGGTGATTTTGTTACCACACAATGTGCACCCTAAAAAACAATGTCAGAATTGCGCTTTTTTTTTTTTTTTCCCCTTGCAACTTCACAAAAAACACAACACATTTTTGTTCTTGGATGAAGGGAAGAAAAAAAATTAAGATAAAAAAACGGAAATTGGCTGAGTCAGGAAGGGGTTAATAAAGGGAGCTCTGAAGTAAGGTACACTTGCTAGTTTGGTGCCTCTATCAGAAAACACTTCTGCCTGAGGCTGGCGGATATTCCTGCAGTAATTTGCACCAGTTTCGAGCCATAAATTATGAGGAGTTTGTTGGGCAGGCGTCGTCACACCCCAGCCAAATTCCCCTACTGAAGTAAAAATGTCAACAGTCGAAAAACTTCGGAGATGATTAAACATCTTAAGGAGTGTGATGCTAGTAATATGAACAAAATTCATTGTTGCATCGGGGCCATAATGTATAAGTTTACGGGTATTTTCGGCACAAAGAATACTCCAGGACAAACCTTCCATGATGTCTTGCAGCTCCACAGGCCTCTGGAGAAAGCTCTTTAATTTGCAGATCGTTGCCTCTTGGCGCATAAAATAAAGGATTTTCTTTGCACAATACTTTTGGGTCAAACATTTCCTAAAGACAGAAATCTAGAAACTCAGGATGTAAAATACAGGAAATCTTACATCTAGCAGCAGCACATCTAGACCATGCTGTATTGGTGGGTTCACTTACACCGGTAAAAATATACATTCTGGTTAAAATGTGCCACTGAAAATGGCCATGTAAGAGCGGAAGAAGCAGAGGAGACAGAGCGGGAGCCCTGACTGGGGGGCACTGGATCTATTCTTCGAATAAAGTCCTTCCAGAATAATAAAAAGATCAATGTGACAACCACTATGAGCAATGATTATTCAGGGCTCAATCTGTTTCCCGCCCGTACTCTGCGCCTTTATATATTATTTTCAGTTGTTTAGAACATGTAAAAGTGTAAGGATATCATGATCTCAAACTGATTAGATGAATTAGTATTCACATGCAAGGCCTATTATTGGAAAAGTGCAATCTTCATCCCAAGTATCAGTTATCACAGTGGTCATTAACTTGTCTATCTGAAGTACTGGTTAATTTGAAGGGACCCGGTCACCAAGTTCTCCCAATATAAAATACTGCCACCACCATTACCACGTCTTACAGTAATCTAGGAAGATGTATACGAGTTCCCAACCTCCTCTGCATAGCTGCCATAACACCTATTATCCACCGTGCGGTGCAGTCCGGTCCGATGGGCATCTCTGGTCTTGATCCGGTGCATTCCTCCTGCCCAGCTCCATGTGCATGACACATCCTACATCAATCACACAGTGTCTTCCAATCACAGGCGTATTTTGCCCTCAGCAGGGCAGAGCAAAGTACATTAATGCCCAGGGAGAAGGCACAGAGCGCCAATGATCTGAAAGTATAGCCAGCGCATGGGCACTACAGTAACTTGCAGGAGCACGTTTGTGGAACACCGTATGAATAATATCAGATGCATCATCCACATAAAGCAAGAAGGAGGACGGCATTTGTGCTCAAACAAGAAGCGCCAGAACAAGACCAGAAATGCTCATCGGATTAGACTGCGCCATATGGGGGCATTATAAAAAAACAATTTTGGGCTATGCAGAGGGTGCTGGGGACACACATATACCTTCCTTGAATACTGTGAAAGCAGTAAAGGTGATGGCCATAGCTTATACAAGGAAACCCTACTGTCAGGTTCCCTTTAAAGTAGTCATCTGCTACCATGACTCATTTACTGTTTTTACCACTAATGCTCAAGGATAATAACCCTGGAGATCTCGATATACCTTGCCTGCATTTTTCATGTTTTATACCATTCTGCTTTGCTTCCTATGCCCTGGCATCAGCTCTGCCTTCACAGCCACCACTTCCTCTCCAGAATCCTCACCTCCTTTCTAACTACATTCTCCATCATTCCTTGACCATATAAATACAAATCTCACAGTAACCATCATCAGTCAAAATGTATACCAAGCTACACAGGAAAAGACAACTGCTAAACATAGCACAAATATACAGTCTTACCCACTCTCAGCTTTGAGGATTGACAACAGCTCATCTTCGATGAAATGTACGGGGTAACCTGACGTGTCGAGGTCATTAAAGCCTTCACACGGCATTCGCTAGATGAAGAGAACACAAGTACACCAGTATAAGCCGCGGTTTATTATTTTATTCTAGTTGCCGATTTCTGTTATTTTATCTTAAATATGAACTGTAAATTCAACATTTTTTTGCATAAATCAATAGAACAGGCATATATAAGAAACATTGTGATAGATCTTATCAGAGAAATTTACTCCTTTCACCACTTATGATCCATTTCTTTCCAATCCCTTGAACTCACTGATTTATTTGGACACAGCAGCGCAACTCCCTTGGGATTGCCAGCACAGTGAGGAGTCAGGTTACACATCCTATTACCCTCTATAGGGAGCGAAAGGAGGGGAAAAGAGTGAGCAGCAGAGTGAGGAAACAGGCAGAGCGAGACAGTACGGCCGAGGTCACACTTGCAAGTTCAATGCGAGAAACTCGCACCTCAATACCAGATTGCCTCCGGCACTCGGGAACTGAGCGGTCATCTGCATAGAAATACATGCAGCCGCAAACTCCGGTCCCGAGTGCCGGCGTCAGTGCCGGGTATTGATGCGAGTTTCTCGCATTGAACTCGCAAGTGTGACCCCGGCCTAAAATTGAGCATACCTCATCCAAGAGCTGGATTCACATCCACAGCTCAGTTCTGAGGTTTATTGCCCTCCATGCGGATGATACCTCTGTCTGTGAGATAACTAAAGAATGGAGCATAGAAATTCCTCTGTATGGGAACATCAAAGTAGCTATTCACCTCCCGCCAGCTCAGAGTCAATTACAAATTCAGGCTACACTCACACATCCGTATGAATTTTTTATCTGTGAAAAACTGACCATTTCGACATGTAGTTGGCATCCATTTGTTTTTCATCTATTTTTAAAAAGGGAAACCAGGTTTGCCACCCAATCTGAGTTGCATAATGTAGAGACAGAGACCCTGATCCCCACAATGTGTCACTTACTGGGCTGCTTTGTATAGTTTTGATAAAATCACTAATTTATCAGTGATCATCACATGACTAGTAAACCTGCTGCCAGTTAGTCAAGCATATTCATGAGCTCTGTACATTGCATGTACAGTGTACAGTGAAAGCTGCCAATCAGTGGTGTGGGCCGGGTTATACAGAGCTCACAATAGCTAGATCTGCAGAAGAGAAAACAGTGATTTTATCAAAATGACAGCAAGCAGCCCAGTAAGTGACACATTGCTGGACTCTGCACATACATCATGCAGCTCTTAGATGGGGTAGCAAAACCTTGGTGACTGATTCCCTTTAAAGCTAAAGAAGGTATACAGTAGAATTTTTTTTAGCCATTGACTTAATGTACCAGTCTAAAATGGATGAAACTCAGAATGGTAAAGTACAAAGTATGTCTTCTGTTTTAGATGGATCCCCATAGACTTTAAAGTTGGAACCACAAAATTGGATCAGAATAGGACATTCTTAGACTCAAACTGTACACATGGATCTGGTTTTAAAACGGATATACGTGCAGATCAATAAAACTATGGGTCGGTGTTCCGTCACAGAAAAAAAGACAGCACACAGACCCGTCACATGGATGTGGGAATGTCACCTAAGAGATAGATCCTGTAGAGAGAAAAACTTATGAAAGCACAGGATGCTAGTTATATAATTATCAGACAGTGTTATTCCTCATGTACCCACAGGACAGCTTATTCTGAAAACTCACTTGAAAGTACAGACAGTCACCCTTTAAAAGTAAGTGTGTGTGTTAGATTATATATATATATATATATATATATATATATATATATATATATATACATACATACAATCTATATATATACAATCTATATATATATATATATATATATATACACACACACACATACACACATACATACATACACACACAAACATACATATGTATACATATATTCATACACACTTCATCTCTTCCGAGGACTTTGCCACCTACTTCAAAAACAAGATCGACCAAACAAGGCAAACCTTTACTTGTCCACCACCCCAACCACTCCATATACCAGACCTCTGCCCTTCCCTAATAACCTCCCTCTCCAACATCACTGAAGGAGAGCTTACTCGCCTCTTTTCCAAATCACACCTCACCACCTGTGCACTTGACCCCATGCCTTCCCACCTGCTCCCCAACCTCACTAACACGCTTATTCCAGCCCTAACCCATCTCTTCAACCTATCGCTCTCTTCTGGTACCTTCCCCTCTGCCTTCAAACATGCCACCATCACACCCATCCTCAAAAAAACTAACCTTGACCCAACTGCTATGCCCAGCTATCGCCCCATATCACTGCTCCCGTTTGCTTCAAAACTCCTTGAGCAGCATGTCCATGGTCAACTTTCCTCCCACCTCTCATCTAACTCTCTCCTTGACAACCTCCAATCTGGCTTCCGCCCCCACCACTCCACCGAAACTGCCCTGACAAAAATTACAAATGACCTAGTCACAGCCAAAGCTAACAGACAGTTCTCCATCCTCCTCCTTCTTGACCTGTCCTCTGCTTTCGACACAGTCGATCACTGCCTACTGCTACAGATTCTTTCTTCCCTTGGCATCAAAGACCTCGCCCTGTCCTGGATTGCCTCATACCTATCCAACCGCACATTTAGCGTTTCCCACTCCCACACTACCTCCTCATCCCGCCCTCTCTCTGTCGGAGTCCCTCAAGGCTCTGTCCTAGGACCCCTACTTTTTTCCATCTATACCCTTGGCTTTGGACAACTCATAAAGTCCCATGGCTTCCAGTACCACCTGTATGCAGACGACACTCAGATCTACCTCTCTGGCCCAGATGTCACCTCCCTGCTGTCCAGAATCCCGAAGTGTCTGTCAGCCATATCCTCCTTCTTCACCTCTCGCTTCCTAAAACTCAATGTAGACAAAACCGAATTCATCATCTTTCCCCCACCTCACGTATCCCCCCCTACCCAATATATCTATTATGGTGAACGGCATCACGCTCTCTCCCGCTCCTGAAATCCGCTGCCTTGGGGTAACTCTTGACTCTGCCCGGTCCTTCAAACCTCACGTCCAAGCTCTTGCCACCTCCTGTCGCCTCCAACTCAAAAATATTGCCAGAATCCGTTCCTTCCTCAGTCCACAATCTACCAAAACTCTTGTGCATGCTCTCATCATCTCCCGCCTCGATTACTGCAACACCCTCCTCTGTGGCCTCCCCGCTAACTCTCTTGCACCACTCCAGTCTGTCCTCAACTCTGCTGCCCGCCTAATCCACCTCTCTCCTCGCTACTCCCCTGCTTCTCCCCTCTGCAAATCCCTTCACTGGCTCCCAATCCCCCAACGAATCCAGTTCAAACTACTGACACTGATCTACAAAGCCATCCACAACCTGTCCTCTCCCTATATCTCTGAACTAATCTCCCACTATCTTCCCTCACGTAATCTCCGATCCTCCCAAGACCTCCTACTCTCCTCCACACTTATTCGTTCCTCACACAACCGCCTCCAAGATTTCTCCCAAATATCCCCCATCCTCTGGAATTCCATGCCTCAACATGTCCGATTATCCACCACCCTCGGATCCTTCAGACGGAACCTGAAAACCCATCTCTTCAGGAAAGTCTACAGCCTGCAGTAACCGAGCAGCCGCCTCACTACCGCCAGAGCCTCACCACTACCTTCTGTCTCTTCCCCACTATCCCATAGACTGTAAGTCCGCAAGGACAGGGTCCTCTCCCCTCTGTACCAGTCTGTCACTGTAAACCTGTTTACTGTAAATGATATCTATAACTCTGTATGTAACCCCTTTCTCATGTACAGCACCATGGAATTAATGGTGCTATATAAATAAATAATAAGAATAATAATACACACACACACACACACACTGAGAGGAAGGCTATTGCCGCCTTCCTAATGGTTTAGCAGTGGTTGTTTGGCATAGAAGGGGGGAGGGGGACAATTAATGGAACAACACCTCTACAAAACAAGCATATGCCAAGAAAAGATTTACTTATTAAATAAAATGCATATAAATAACTGTATTATTCAGAGTTATGTTAATGATGTAAAGCAACATACATGTTCGACGATGAGCGCTTTTGAGAATGCGGCCACTATTCTATGTGCCTCTATGCCAGCCCTGTGTCTGGTCTTGTATTCTTCCAGCCAGTCCAGATTGTCCAAATGGTTGTAATATTTCATAATAGACGGCCATCTGAATAAGAGAAATACTGTTAGATACGCATCCTGAGTCTCCAAAGAAACAAATACATGGCACGGCCAGGGAGGACGCTACATATAAGAGCAGAAGCTATGGCTGTTGAATAGTTTGGAGATGTTGGATCCTTATTATTTTATTAATAGTTGACCGCTATTGGCCAACCCTTTATTGATAGGCCAAGGTGAAAAAAAATAAAATGTACTCAGCCTTTCACTCCCCACCCCCTGGTCTCATGGCATCAAAATTTAGCGGTGTGTCACATGATCAATGTAGTCCCCGCTAAATGCTGGTGCTAGGAGACTGGCAGGGGGCGCAATGCTCAGTATGGAGGATTTGTGAATTCCAGGAACTGTTGTGACTTATTTTTTTCATCTGACGGAGCCCATTATTATGTTAAAGATTTAGCGTAAAAAATTTTTAATGAATAAATGTATACAATGTGATGTTCCTGCTATTTCTCCTGGAAATGTATGAATAAAGGTACCTTCACACTAAACGACTTTGCAATGATAACAACAACGATCCGTGACGTTGCAGCGTCCTGGATAGCGATATCGTTGTGTTTGACACGCAGCAGCGATCTGGATCCTGCTGTGATATCGTTGGTCGTTGCTGAAAGTCCAGAACTTTATTTGGTCGTCAGATCGGCGTGTATCGTCGTGTTTGGCAGCAAAAGCAACGATGCCAGCAATGTTTTACAATGGTAACCAGGGTAAACATCGGGTTACTAAGCGCAGGGCCGCACTTAGTAACCCGATATTTACCCTGGTTACCAGTGTAAAAGTAAAAAAAGAACAGTACATACTCACCTTCTGATGTCCGTCAGGTCCCTGGCCGTCTGCTTCCCGCACTGACTGTGTCAGTGCCGGCCGTAAAGCACAGCACAGCGGTGACGTCATCGCTGTGCTCTGCTTTTACTTTACGGCCGGCCGGAGCTCACAGTCAGTGCGGGAAGCAGACGGCCAGGGACCTGACAGACATCAGAAGGTGAGTATGTACTGTTTTTTTTTACTTTTACACTGGTAACCAGGGTAAACATCGGGTTACTAAGCGCGGCCCTGCGCTTAGTAACCCGATGTTTACCCTTGTTACCATTGTAAAACATTGATGTTTACCCTGGTTACCTGGGGACCTCGGCATCGTTGGTCGCTGGAGAGCGGTCTGTGTGACAGCTCTCCAGCGACCACACATCGACGCTGCAGCGATCGGCATTGTTGTCGATATCGCTGCAGCGTCGCTTAATGTGAAGGTACCTTAAGGTTAGGACAGTTGGCCAATCGTGGTTTGTCGAGTTTCAGCATATGTGGTCTTACCCTAAATCATTATTACTGCATGGGGAACACATATTTACAGACCTGACAGCTGCTCTTCAATAAATCAAAAAATACCCAAAAACCACAGTACACATCCCCATATTTTCCTGACTATAAAACACACTTTTTAGCCTCATAAAATAAGGGTAAGATTTCTTATAGTGTGCAGGTCCCTTTAAAGCAATGTTTCTCTGCTTTCCACAGGCAGCAGGGATGTAGGTGCTCTACAGGACGTCTTCAGATATCGTATAGTTCTCTATCTCAGGTCAGCTGCCATGTAGCCGTGCGGTGCCTGGTAAAGGTTCTGATGACGGATCGCACCCTGGTCTGAAGTGGATGCAATTCTTTAGAGACTTCTTATTTCTCTCCCTCTCTGTCTGAACTGTCCGCTTAGCTGCTTCTGTTTCCTTCTGGCAGAAGAAATATTCCTGGAAGCAGCTTTCTGCTTTGCAGTTCCAGCAAATAGCAATTTATCAGCATTCTAAGCTCTGCTTCATGGTGTTGCCCCCTGCAGTGTAACGGCCGGTGGAGGGAGGGTCCGCAGAGGGTCTTTATGCAGCAGCATCAGTTTATGTACCTGCCCTGGTCTTTATCTCCTGACAGTAGTCTGCACTGCGGTCCTATCATCTTCAGGACCTTTCGGTTCTCAGGGTTCGGAGTGCCCTAGACATAGGTAGGTTCTGCGCTCAGGCTACGTTCACATTAGCGTTGTGCGGCGCAGCGTCGGGCGCAGCCGCGGCGACGCATGCGTCATTCGCCCCTATATTTAACATGGGGGGGCGCATGGACATGCGTTGTCTTGCGTTTTGTGACGCATGCGTCATTTTGGCGCAACCGTCAGGGCGCAGAGGACGCTGCATGATGCAGTTTTTTCTGTGCCAAAAATCATGCAAAAAATGAACTCATGCGTCACAAAACGCTGTGTTGTGCCTGCGTTGTGTCGCTGCGCTGCACAACGCAAATGTGAACGTAGCCTCAGTCAGACACATGTTTCTACCCATGACTCGCTTTTTGTTAGTCTTCTGGTCTACATAACTATAGGGGGGTGCGCCCAATTATTAATCGTCAAGTTACATACCAGGGTAGAAAGGCTTATTATTCTTATTGATTAGTATCAAGGTACAAATACCCCATTTTGCCAAAACTGCTTAAAATGAGTTATAACAATTATATCAACAATCACGTTCCCTTATTGGAGCATCGGCCACAGACATCCAGAATGTACAGTAATGTGCGAGGAGCTGGCCACGGACTAAAGACTATTGGACCAATGCATGCAAGTCCACAGCTCTATGGGATGCAGACTTTCCAGCCGGAACACCCCTTGCATCAATATTGTTGCGTTTTATTAGAGATTAGCTTGCTGTGGTTTTTCTAGTGATTTGATTGCTCGTCAGTTCAGCCTCAGGAATTAATGTTTCCATTCAGTCACAGTAAAGGTACCTTCACACTAAACGACTTTCAACGAGAACGACAACGATCCGTGACGTTGCAGCGTCCTGGATAGCGATATCGTTGTGTTTGACACGCAGCAGCGATCTGGATCCTGCTGTGATATCGCTGGTCATTGCTGAAAGTCCAGAACTTTATTTGGTCGTCAGATCGGCGTGTATCGTCGGGTTTGACAGCAAAAGCAACGATGCCAGCAATGTTTTACAATGGTAACCAGGGTAAATATCCGGGTTACTAAGCGCAGGGCCGCGCTTAGTAACCCGATATTTACCCTGGTTACCATTGTAAAAGTAAAAAAAAAAACACTACATACTCACCCTCTGATGTCTGTCACGTCCCCCGGCGTCCGCGCTGCTGCTCAGAGCTTCCTGCACTGAATGTGTCAGTGCCGGTCGTAAAGCAAAGCACAGCGGTGACGTCACCGCTGTGCTTTAGGGCCGGCGCTTACACAGTGCAGGGAAGCTGAAGGCGAGAGACGCGACAGACACGGCAATGTAAGTATGTAGTGTTTGGTTTTTTTTTACATTTACACTGGTAACCAGGGTAAACATCGGGTTACTAAGCGCGGCCCTTAGTAACCCGATGTTTACCCTGGTTACCCGGGGACTTCGGCATCGTTGGTCGCTGGAGAGCTGTCTGTGTGACAGCTCTCCAGCGACCGGCATCGTTGTCGATATCGCTGCAGCGTCGCTTAATGTGACGGTACCTTAAGCAGAGGAAGACATGCAGGCTGGATCTTATGTATACATATGGTCAGACAGAAGATTGCTGAAGGTAAATGTAAAGCAATCATTCTAGTAATCTCATCAGTATCTCAGGGTCTCAAGCCATTGAGCTCTCAGCAATAGGTCCATTGTGTGCATGGGGGGAGGGGGTGTAGTGGACCCAGAGAAGCAGTCACTACAGGGGGTCTCACATGCAGTCCCAGATGAGGTGCTATTGGAATATTCTTCATTCTTTGAGCTAAAAGCAAATGTTTAAAGGGTAGGGAGGAAAAGAAGCCACATGTTTTAGTTAGGCAGTTGTTGGAGAGGATCTAGGCTGAGGTCCTGGAGGAATAGATGGATGGCCTATGGAGTATTAGAGATCAGTTACCAGCTGAGCTGTATCCCCCTGCTACAGTTGAGGAATTTGTTGTCTGGATTTCACAAACTTTCTGAAGGATTGTTGGTCTTGGATACATGGACATCGTCACGTCGATTGTGTTATTTGTCGTCTGGAGGAGCCTGGACAGTGACTGCAGACTATACTGGTGGGAGATAGGAAATCTGTGGGCCAGCCATAAGTTGGGAGACAGTGAGTATTGCCTGATACGGGGATTTTGTGGACTGGGGGCAATTTATTTTGGCCATTTAACTGGATCTGTTATAAAACCATGGATGCGAGGAATAAAAAAAAAAAATTGTTAAATCATTAACTTGCCTGGGTTTTACAACCCACTATCTCAGATCTTCACATAATGCATCAGACATAGATAACTACAATAACTGTGTCAACTGTAGAACCCCACATAAGGGCACAATCCAGAATATATATATACACTATGTTCCAAATTATTATGCAATTTTTATCAGATTTTCCTAAATGGTCGGTGCAAATGACAGTCAGTCTAATAAAAGTCATCACCCGTTAGATTATACATCAAATTTTATTGAAGAAACCTCCCAATGATAACAGTATAACCTCCAAAATGAATAAAACCTCAAAATGCACTGTTCCAAATTATTAGGCACAGTAGAATTTCTAAACATTTGATATGTTTTAAAGAACTGAAAATGCTCATTTGTGGAATTTGCAGCATTAGGAGGTCACATTCACTGAACAAAAAAGCTATTTAACGCCAAAACCTCCTAACAGGCCAAGTTACATGTAACATAGGAACCCTTCTTTGATATCATCTTCACAATTCCTGCATCCATTGAACTTGTGAGTTTATGGAGAGTTTCTGCTTTTATTTCTTTGCATGAAGTTGGAATAGCCTCCCAGAGCTGCTGTTTTGATGTGAACTGCCTCCCACCCTCATAGATCTTTTGCTTGATGATACTCCAAAGGTTCTCTATAGGGTTGAGGTCAGGGGAAGATGGTGGCCGCACCATGAGTTTATCTCCTTTTATGTCCATAGCAGTCAATGACTCAGAGGTTTTCTTTGCAGCATGAGATGGTGCATTGTCATGCATGAAGATGATTTTGCTCCTGAAGGCACGTTTCTGCTTTTTAGACCATAGAAGAAAGTTGTAAGTCAGAAACTCTATATACTTTGCAGAGGTCATTTTCACACCTTCAGGAACCTTAAACGGCCTTACCAGCTGTTTCCCATGATTCTGGCCCAAAACATGACTCCTCCACATCCTTCTGACATTGCAGCCTTGTTGGGACATGGTGGCCATCCACCAACCATCCACTAGTCCATCCATCTGGACCATCCAGGGTTGCTCAACACTTATCAGTAAACAAGACTGTTTGGAAATTAGTCTTCATGTATGTGTGGGCCCAATACAACCATTTCTGCTTGTGAACACTGTTTAAGGGTGGCTGAATAGTAGGTTTATGCACCACAGCAAGCCTTTGAAGGAGCCTACACCTTGAGGTTCGAGGGATTCCAGAGACACCAGCAGCTTCAAATACCTGTTTGCTGCTTTGTAATGGCTTTTTAGCAGCTGCTCTCTTAATCCGATGAACTTGCCTGGCAGAAATCTTCCTCATTATGCCTTTATCAGCACAAACCAGTGGCGTAGGAAGGGGGGTGCGGGGGGGGGGGCGGGCCGCCCCGGGCGGCACAATGCGGGGGGGCGGCACAATGCGGGAGTGAGTCAGTGGCGTATCTAGGGGGGAGCAGCCGGCAGGGGGGCGCAGTCGGGCCGCCTAAAGCGGCGGTCCGCAGTGTCTCCCCCGGCGGCTGCATTCTATCACCCCCCGCACTGGGAGTCAGCTGTTCTCTGTGCCGACTGTCAAGCTGACAGCCGGCACAGAGAAGCTGCAGCGCGCCGGCTCCCAGTGTTCAATTGTACTCGTATCTGTGATGCGAGTACAATTGAAGCTCTGACTTCCGGGTCAGAGCGACGCCAGCAGCGTGATCAGGTCATGTGATCACGCTGCTGACGTCACTCACCTGCGCGGCAGAGGCAGAGCAGGTGCAGGAGATGCAGAGCGGTGGTAAGTGCTCCAGTGGAGCTGAAGTCACCGAAGGTGCAGGGGGGGATTTACTGTGAGTGGGGATGGGGGAAAATATTGTGGGGGGGATTTAATGTGAGTGGGGATGGGGGGCATATATTGTGGGGGGGATTTACTGTGAGTGGGGATGGGGGGCATATATTGTGGGGGGGATTTACTGTGAGTGGGGATGGGGGCATATATTGTGGGGGGGATTTACTGTGAGTGGGGATGGGGGGCATATATTGTGGGGGGGGGATTTACTGTGAGTGGGGATGGGGGGCATATATTGTGGGGGGGATTTACTGTGAGTGGGGATGGGGGCATATATTGTGGGGGGGATTTACTGTGAGTGGGGATGGGGGGCATATATTGTGGGGGGGGATTTACTGTGAGTGGGGATGGGGGATATATTGTGGGGGGATTTAATGTGAGTGGGGGGGATTTAATGTGAGTGGGGATAGTGGGATATATTATTGGATTGGGGATATTTAATATGAGTGGAGATGGGGGGATTTATTGTGGGGGGATGTTTAATATGAGTGGAGATGGGGTATTTATTGTGTGTGGAGATGGGGGATTGAATGTGTGTGGGGGGAGATTTGTCATGGGGATGGGGGGATTTAATGTGTGGGGGAGATCTGAGGACACAAAATGAAGAGCAAAGGGGGAGATGGGGGGGCATATATGAGGAAACAGTATGGGGGATGGGTGCAGACAGCATTATAATGACACTTGTATCTTTAAGGGCATCATGTGGAGATTTTCTGCAAAAGAACGGAGAAGATGGAAGTCTGCAGAGACGGCTGTGGATGAGAAAACTCATCATTGGGTCTGGACAAGATGAAGAAATGAAGGAGAACAACTCCAGAGGCGACGTCATCTATAAGGTACCTGGATGTACATGTTATTTGTGATACTGACTAACTCTCATGTTTTTATTTATGTTAGGAGCATTAAAGGGGATGTCCAGGTTTGTGATGAGTCTGCAGTCATTCTTTGTGACTGCAGACTTCTGACTTCTCACAGTGCGCCCTGCACACTGTCAGGATTCTCTCGTGCTGGCGATTTACATACATGCGGTCACGTGCTGACTAGACATGTGTGGCCTCACTCTATGAAAATGAACTGAGCGAGGCTGGGCACGTCTAGTCGGAATGTGGTCAGAAGTATACAAATCGCATGCTTGTGCTGACATGATTGTCCACCGGCAAGGGAGAATCCTAAAAGTGTGCAGTGCATGCGTTGTGAGAATTCAGAAGCTGCGATGTCAGGATTCACCTCTGCAGGTTCCAGTCGTCGACACATGGACACGTCACTCATATGCGATTTTCATACTCATGGTCCTGTAACAACGAGCTTCTCTTCTGCTTCTCTCAGTTTTTCACTGAACATTGGGAGCTTAAGGGAGAGGAGCTCGTCGGTACATGACTAAGTGTGAAAATCGCATACGTTCTGGGGGGGGCGCCAAACTCGGGAACAGCCCCGGGCGGCAAAAGCTCTAGCTACGCCCCTGGCACAATCACATTTGTGCTCAGATACAGCCTCAAATCTCTTGAGGGTATGTTTCCACGTTCAGGAAACGCTGCGTTTTTGACGCTGCGTTTTTCCGCAGCGTCAAAAACGCAGCGTCCAGATGTTACAGCATAGTGGAGGGGATTTCATGAAATCCCAACTCCACTATGCGTTAAAAAACGCATGCGTTTTTGCCGCAAAAACGCATGCGTGGTGCGTTTTTTCAAAACGCAGCATGTTGCTACAATGAGCAAAACACGCAGGTACACCGCAGGTGACCTGCCAGTGACCTCAGGTGCAGTTTTGGTCAGGATTTTACTTGCATAAAATCCTGACCAAAGCCTGAAGCAAGCCTGAACGTGGACACATACCCTAACAGTACGATGATCACGCTTATGTTTTTGGAAAATTTCTAATGTTTTCATCCCTTCACCAAGGCATTGCACTATTTGATGCTTTTCAGCAGCAGAGAGATCCTTTTTCTTTCCCATGTTACTTGAAAACTGTGACCTGCTTAATAATGTGGAACATCATTTTTAAGTAGTTTTCCTTTAATTAGAATCACCTGGAAAACTAATTATCCCATGTGTTTAAGATTGATTTCAGTGACCCATTGAGCCCTGAGACACAATACCATCCACGAGTTTAGTTGAAAAACAAAACAATTAAATCTTTATGACACTTAAATCCAATTTGCATAATAATTTGGAACACAGTGTGTGTATATGTGTATATATATATATATATATATATATATATATATATATATATATATATATATATATATATATACACACACACACTGCTCAAAAAGATAAAGGGAACACTAAAATCCCACATCCTAGACATCACTGACTGAATGAAATATTCCGGTGGCAAATCTTCATTAATTACATAGTGGAATGTGTTGAGTACAATAAACATAAAATTGATCCACATAAATCACAACTAATATCCCACGGATGTCTGGCGTTGGAATGATACTCAAAATCAAAGTGGAAAGTCAAATTACAGGCTGATCCAACTTCACTGGAAATGCCTTTATTCAAGGAAATGATGCTCAGTAGTGTGCGTGGCCTCCACGTGCCTGTATGACCTCCCTACAACGCCTGGCCATGCTCCTGATGAGGCGGCGGATGTTCTCCTGAGGATCTCCTCAAAGACCTGGATTAAAGCATCAGTAAACTACTGGACAGTCTGTCGTGCAACGTGACGTTGGTGGACGGAACGAGACATGATGTTGCAAATGTGGCCAATTGGATTAAGCTATGGGGAATGGGCAGGCCAGTACATAGCATCACTGCCTTCGTCATGCAAGAACTGCTGACACATTAAGGCACATGAGTCCTAGCACTGTCATGCATCAGAAGGAACCCAGGGCCCAGTGCACTTGCATATGGTCTCACAATGGGTCTGAGGATCTCATCCAAGTACCTAATGGCAGTCAGGCTACCTCTGGCGAGCACAAAGAGGGCTGTGCGGCCTTCCAAAGAAATGCCACCCCACACCATTACTGACCCACTGCTAAACCAGTCATGTTGGAAGATGTTGTGTGCTGTAATGTCAGTATATATGTGTATATCACAGTGTGTATTGTGTGTGTGCAGGCTGTGTGCTGTAATGTCAGTATATATGTGTATAGCATGTGTGCAGGTTGTGTCAGTATATATGTGCAGGGCCGCCATCAGAGCATTACTGGTATATGGGGCACTCGATCTTCTGCTCATCGGACCCCAGCGGCAGGATTCTGCCACTGCAGTAACTGAACCAGTGTCCGAGACGCAGGTTCAGTTAAACTCTACTGCCATGCGGGCCGACACGGCAATAGTTAAAAGCCGCCAGTAGTGTTGAGCGATACCGTCCGATACTTGAAAGTATCGGTATCGGAAAGTATCGGCCGATACCGGCAAAGTATCGGATCCAATCCGATACCGATACCCGATACCAATACAAGTCAATGGGACTCAAGTATCGGACGGTATTCCTGATGGTTCCCAGGGTCTGAAGGAGAGGAAACTCTCCTTCAGGCCCTGGGATCCATATAAATGTGTAAAAGAAAGAATTAAAATAAAAAATATCGCTATACTCACCTCTCCGACGCAGCCTGGACCTCAGCGAGGGAACCGGCAGCGTTGTTTGTTTAAAATTCGCGCTTTTACTTGGTTACGTGAAGTCCCGGCTTGTGATTGGTCAGGGCGGCCATGTTGCCGGGACGCGGACCAATCACAGCAAGCCGTGACGAAATTACGTCACGGCTTGCTGTGATTGGTCCGCGTCCCGGCAACATGGCCGCCATTAACCAATCACAAGCCGGGACGTCACGGGAGGCTGGACACGCGCCCATTTTAAAAAGCGCGCGTGTCCAGCCTCCAGTGACGTCCTGGCTTATGATTGGTCACGGCGCCATGTTGCCGGGACGCGGACCAATCACAGCAAGCCGTGACGAAATTACGTCACGGCTTGCTGTGATTGGTCCGCGTCCCGGCAACATGGCTGCCATTAACCAATCACAAGCCGTGACGTCACGGGAGGCTGGACACGCGCGCTTTTTAAAATGGGCGCGTGTCCAGCCTCCCGTGACGTCCCGGCTTGTGATTGGTTGCGCCGCGGTTAACCAATCACAAGCCGGGAGGCTGGACACGCGCGCATTTTAAAATTTTAAAATGGGCGTGTGTCCAGCCTCCCGGCTTGTGATTGGTTGATCGCGGCGCAACCAATCACAAGCCGGGACGTCACGGGAGGCTGGACACGCGCCCATTTTAAAATGCGCGCGTGTCCAGCCTCCCGTGACGTCACGGCTTGTGATTGGTTGCGTCTCCCATGTGACTGCGACGCAACCAATCACAAAGCCGGGACGTAATTTTAAAATCCTTAAGGACCTGAAATTACGTCACGGCTTGCTGTGATTGGTTGCGTCCCGGTCACATGGGCGGCACGCAACCAATCACAAGCCGGGACTCACGTAAAGGAAAGAAAAGCGCGAATTTTAAACAAAGAACGCTGCCGCTTCCCTCGGTAAGGTGCAGGCTGCGTCGGAGAGGTGAGTATAGCAATATTTTTTATTTTAATTCTCTCTTTTACACATTTTTACATTAATGTTGTTTCGATACCGATACCCGATATCACAAAAATATCGGATCTCGGTATTGGAATTCCGATACAGCAAGTATCGGCCGATACCCGATACTTGCAGTATCGGAATGCTCAACACTAGCCGCCAGCCAATAAGAGGCTAGCAGCCGATGTCAGCACGCACGTCGCCTGCGTATGACGTCATTGTCATTTACCGGCGAGTCCGCGCTTGAAATGACTGGAGGAGACGTCACTGCTGGACCGCGGCCAGGTAAGGAGAAAGTGTTTTTTTTTAATTGAAAGCGGAAAACCCCAATATGTTTTGACAACAAGATGGGGACACATGGGGCAGGAACATGGGGCAGGATGTAGACAGATGGTGCAGGATCATGGATCAGTAACATGGTCTAGGATAGAGACACATGGTGCAGGATCAGGGAGCACAATAGAGACAGTTGGGACAGGATTATGTGGCAGCATGGAGACAGATGGGGCAGCTTGGGTACATCATATGGGGTGTGATGGGACATCACATTGGTGCAGAAGTGGAGTCTTTCCAAGAGTGGTCAGTGGGACTGTGGACGGTTCCAGGGGTGGAGGTGGAGCCTGGGCGGAGTCTCAAGGGGGCCCCGAAAAAGTTGCCAGCAGTATGGCGCCCCGAAATTCCTAGTGGCAGCCCTGCTGATAATCAGAGGTATCTTAGGAGACGTCTCACGTCACCCGCCACTACCATGGAAACAGGCGCAGTGCTCTCCACACCGCATCATACTGACCTATCACTCACCGGGCACACAGCTGCCTCCGCCAAACTTTGCCCCGAGCAGCACACAGGTCTCTCAGCCGCCGGCAGGTGCAGGTGACACTAACGATGTCCTTGCAGCCCAGGCCCCCGCAGCACAGGACGAGCTCCAGGACTTCCCCGGGGAGAGACAGGAGCCCCGGGCACTGCGGCAGGACCCGGCGCTCATCACTGGGACAATGTCCGCTGTCCGCGGCAGCTGCGCCATCCTCCTCACTGTCCGCTCTCCTGTCACCTGACAGGGAAGCCGCCATAGCGTGTTTACATGGGTGACGAGATACCACTGCGCCAGAGATGTCGCACAACGATGACGTCAGCAGTGGCCTCACGATGGGGCGGGGCCTGGGAGCGGCTGCAAGTATGAGGCATTGCCGGACGCAGAGCACGCAGGGCTTAGTGGAGGAAGATTTAAAGGGGTGGTGCCTGTTCACTTATTTTATCACCAGGTGCACTATGATATGTGAAAAACCCGCTGTGCTGACTTTCCCTTGGCGTCTCTGCCGCTGTTCCGCTGGTGTTGGCTGTGACACTGACCCCCACGTCAACGATGCAGGCAGCCAATCAGTGAGCTCGGCATCCCGTGCCCTGTACACGGAACGCCCCTTTAGAGCTGCGGAGTTCACTGATTGGCTGCCCGCTGTCTTGCAAGCATTTTTTCCTTAGGCCGAGTGCCCACGATCTGGATCTAGCAGCGCATTGGACGCAGTGTATGTTCGCTGCCGTCTGTTGAACGCAGGTGACTCCGCATGTGATCACTGAACTGCACAGATTTACTGCGTCCAATACAGTCTATTGGTGACGTTTCTCTCCGCGAGCTAAATAGACATGCTGCTGCCAGGAGAAACGCTGCATGCCCGTCTCCACGGGTGAGCCTGCGGTATCTGTGGCCACAGTAAACATGGCATTTCTAGAAATCCCTCCACGATGCTGTAACATCTGGGCGCTGCATAAATACACAGCATCAAACCTGCAACAATTACTGATCGTGTGCACATTCCCTAAAAGGAACCTGTCTTGGAAAAATGCTATTAGGCCGGGGTCACACTAGCGAGAAACTTGCACCAGTCTCTCCTCTCAATACCCGGCACTGCTGGCGGCGGTTTGGACCGGAGCATTCAGCTGCATGCAGCTGAACGCTCCGGTCCCAAGTGCCGGCGGCAGTGCCGGGTATTGAGGCGAGTTTCTCGCATTACACTCGCAAGTGTGACCCCGGCCTTAACCTGCAGATATGGGGTTAATCTGCAAGTAATCTAGCCCAGTGCCCTCACCGAGAGCCCCACTGCCAGGAGAAAATTAACTTTATTCCTCTTGGCAGTGCTTCTGGTGCCCTGTCAGGATTTTCCAGGGGCAGGAGGTCGTGTGACTGCAGGTTGCATTATACAACCCGGCCACATTCCAACAAGACACGTGCTCGGCCTCGCTCATTACAAGTGAATGGAGTGACGCTACGTACATCTAGTCAGAAGATGCAGATGTCCTATTACTTTTGTCTGCATAATGTACATTAATAATAATAATAATTTTATTTATATAGCACCAACATATTCTGCAGCACTTCACATTATAGAGGGGACTTGTACTAACAATAGACATTACAGCATAAAAAAAATCACAGTTCAAAACAGATACCAGGAGGAATGAGGGCCCTGCTCGCAAGCTTACAAGCTATGAGGAAGAGGGGAGATACGAGAGGTGGATGGTAACAATTGCTTTCGTTGTTCGGACCAGCCATAGAGTAAGGCTACTTTCACACTTCCATCGGTACGGGGGCCGTCGCAAACTGTCGGCCCGACGTACCGACGGACGTTGTGCAAATATTGCACAACGTCGGCAGCGGATGCAGTTTTCAGACGCATCCGCTGCCCATTATGAGTTCCGGGGAGGAGGGGGCGGAGTTCCGGCCACGCATGTGCGGTCGGAAATGGCGGACCCGTCGCACAAAAAAAAGTTACATTGAACTTTTTTTGTGATGACGGTCCGCCAATTACCGACGCATCCAGTGCACGACGTATGGAACGTGTGTCCATACGTCGTGATGCGTCGATAATACAAGTCTATGTGCAAAAAACGCATCCTGCGGGCAACTTTGCAGGATGCGTTTTTTGCACAGAACGACGCATTGCAATGTCTTTATAAAGACGGAAGTGTGAAAGTAGCCTAAGGCTCGGGTGTTCATGTAAAGCTGCATGACCAGTTAACAGCCTAAGTATGTAGCAGTACAGACACAGAGTGCTATTAACTGCATGAAATATATGAGAACATGATGTGAGGAACCTGATTAAGGTTTAAGGTTTTTTTTTTTTAATAGGCCACACAGGGATAGTTATGTTAATGCGTTGAGGCAGTAGGCCAGTCTGAACAAATGCATTTTTAGGGCACTTTTAAAACTATGGGGATTGGGGATTAATGTTATTAACCTGGGTAGTGCATTCCAAAGAATCGGCGCAGCACGTGAAAAGTCTTGGAGACGGGAGTGGGAGGTTCTGATTATTGAGGATGCTAACCTGAGGTCATTAGCGGAGCGGAGGGCACGGGTAGGGTGGTAGACTGAGACCAGAGAGGAGATGTAGGGTGGTGCTGAGCCATGGAGTGCTTTGTGGATGAGGGTAGTAGTTTTGTACTGGATTCTGGAGTGGATGGGTAGCCAGTGTAATGACTGGCACAAGGTAGAGGCATCGGTGTAACGGTTGGTGAGGAATATGATCCTGGCAGCAGCATTCAGGACAGATTGGAGCAGGGAGAGTTTGGTAAGAGGGAAGCCGATTAGTAGAGAGTTACAATAGTCCAGACGAGAATGAATGAGTGAGACAGTAAGAGTTTTTGCAGAGTCGCAAGTAAGAAACGGGCGAATTCTAGAAATGTTTTTGAGATGCAGATAAGAAGAGCGAGCCAGTGATCGGATGTGGGGGGTGAATGAAAGCTCGGAATCAAGGATGACCCCAAGGCAGCGGGCATGTTGCTTTGGAGTAATGGTGGAATTGCACACGGAGATGGCAATGTCAGGCAAAGGTAGGTTAGTAGAGGGAGAGAACACGAAGAGTTCAGTTTTTGACAGTTTCAGATAGAGAGAGGACATGATGTTAGAGACAGCGGTAAGACAATCACTGGTGTTTTCTAAAAAGGCCGGCGTGATATCAGGAAAAGAGGTGTATAATTGGGTGTCAGCTGTTGTGAACTGTGTTTCTGGGCTCCCTCTGGTAGTCACTAACGGTATTGTGTTAGGTATGTCTTGTTGCAGGCCTGAGCTCCAGCTGTGTCGTTAAGCAGCGGGTGTTTCCTATTTGAGTCTCCTCTGGACTCAGTCTCTTGCCTGGCATCGTTGTATCCAGACCTATTTGGTCTCCTCCGGATTCCTTTCAGTCTGCCTCATGCAAGAAAAGCTAAGTCTGTTTTGTACAATTTGGATCGTTTGCATTATTCAGTGTTTTTGTCCAGCTTGCTTTACATTTGATTTTTGACTCGCTGGAAGCTCTAGGGGGCTGATATTCTCCCTCCACACCGTCAGTCGGTGTGGGGGTTCTTGAATGTTCAGCGTGGATGTTTTGTAGGGTTTTCTGCTAACCGCATAGTCCACTATCTATTTTCTGCTATCTAGACTATTGGGCCTCACTTTGCTGAATCTAGTTCATCTCTACATTTGTGTTTTCCTCTTGCCTCACCGTTATTATTTGTTGGGGGCTTTCTATATCTTTGGGGTTCAATTTCTCTGGAGGCAAGCGAGGTCTTATTTTTTCCCTCTAGGGGTAGTCAGTTCTCCGGCTGGCTCGAGACGTCTAGAACCAACGTAGGCACGTTCACCGGCTACTTTTAGTTGTTTGTGTCAGGATCAGGTATGCGGTTAATGCAGTTTCCACCTCCCTAGAGCAGTATTTATATTTTTGCTATCTTGCCGGAATATCAGAGATCCTCTGCCATTGGGATCATAACAGTCAGCATAGAGATAGTACTGGAAACCAAATCTACTGATTAAGTGTAATAACCCCTTCACAACCTTGGGATTTAGAATCAGCCATCTTCTGATCGCTTATGTTACATACAGCAGGGCTTCAGCCAGCTATGTGTAGCTGAAATGCTCATCTGCTATGAAGGCCGGCCATAGCAGAGCAGCAATGACAACCACTGGGATCTCATGCCAACCCATCGTCACCATACAATAATGTGACATCGACACCGATGGGTGGGTCTTATGACGCGCTTCTGGTGCGAACATGTTAAATGCCCCTGTAGAAGATTGACAGTAGCATTAACAGGTTAACAGCCATGGGTGGATCATGATTCCACCCGCAGCTGTTAGGGACACATGTCAGCTGATGAAATCAGCCATCACGTGTTGGAAAGCACGCGGGCCCCGGAGCATACATCAAACGGGGAGGTGACCTATGGTGTACCTATATGTCATAAGTCGTGAAGGGGTTAAAAGAGAATCCATCAGCAGGTGTTTGCTATGTATTCTGAGTGCAGCATGAGGTAGGGGCTGAGATACAGAGTTCAGCGATGTGTCACTCATTAGTCTGTGTACTGTTTTAGTATTATGAAGGTTTAATCACAAGGAGATTATCACTGCCTGGATTACAGCTCATGAACCCTAGTCCCCCTGCTCTGATAAGCAGCTCACTGCCAATAGACAATGCACACAGAGCCTGGTGGTGGCGGGGGCAGCTTTCTGAGCTCTGCTACATGCTGCATCTAAAAACTCTTGATTATATCACAACCTCTGCACCCAGTAAACTAGAGTAACACATCGCTGGAATCAGGGTCTCTTTTCCTACATTGTGCAGCTCTCAGATGTGGTAGGAGAAAACAGATTCCATTTAAGTAGGCATATATGCCTTACGTATACATAGGAGGGGCACTTTCATACATTTACTATGGGTACAAAAATGTTCTAGTTGTGTCGGTTTCAAGCGCCCCTATCAGGGAAAGCAGGTATCTTTATAGCTAGTTGGCAATCCTTTCAGGTCAGGAAGAAGTTGTGATGCGTTCATGTTTCCACTTTTTACAGAAAAGAATAATTCTTCAGATAAGCAATTCCCCAGTGAAATCCTAGAAATAGAAGGTAATTGCAATGTGAACAAAGTTTCCCTTCTGCAGTGTTATGCTGCCCTCTGCTGGCTGTCGTTTGTATAAGTATTCTGTGCTGTACCTGGAGGCGTGCTAGGAGGTGACACCCATGACTGCCTCACGGAATCCAGGAAATTGAAGATTAGTGTTCTTAAAATTTATATAAGCTTTATTTGGAAATATGTTTTCTACACTGTTCAGAGTTCATTTTAATAAACTCATCTACATTATGGTTGGATGTACACTGGATGATATATTAGGGTATTCATTTCTATGATATCATATATGTCCAGCAGAACCTGCAGCCACTTCAGCAACACTGTGAGTAGTATTCTGAATGTCTACGTAGGTCCAAACTCTGTCCTGGCAACTGTGTGTTACCTGTGATCAGTCATTGGAGGGCGCCTGGAATTAAGCACTAACTTCTCAGAAGATGCCTTCACGTGGTTGTGTCAGAGCACCTAGTCGGTAAAGGTAAGGTGAGATGAACCTCAATCTTTTTTTTGGAGAGACAAGTTACTTTGAGTTTGGCTGCAGCTTCATCTTCTGAGAATACATGACACGATTAGCCAGGCTAATGCCGGTGGTGTCGGGAGACAAACTATCAGCTGAACTTTGACACTTCCAATAACCTAGAATTAAAGGAAAGCAGCCAACTAAACACATCACATACAGTTGATTCTATTGAGAAATATGTAAAGATCAGGTGAAAAATAACACTGCAGATAGGAGTGACTTCCACAGCAGGAGGAGACACGAGATAAAAAGATTAGGTCAAGTTGCTGTCAGAGATGCAGGTAAGACACAGTTAGGGTATGTTTCCACTGTCAGGATGGCCGGCGGTATCGCCGCAGCGGCGAAGCCGCTCGGCGCTAAGCCCCGCCCCTTTCTGGGATGCGATCATGCCGGATGTGTTAACTCTTCACATCCGGGATGATCGCTCTCTCCCATAGCGCCCTGTGATATGCCTTGCGGGGACGCTGCGTCCCCGCAAGGTGTACGGACATGCTGCGATCTGAAAAGACGCGCAGCATGTCCGTAGTCGCAGGGCCGCCGCGTGCGGGTTTCCACGCATAGTGGAGACGGGATTTCATAAAATCCCCTCCACTATGCTGGAACATCTGGACGCTGCTTGTTTGACGCTGCAGCTCTGCGCAGCGTCAAACAAGCAGCGTTTCCTGACCGTGGAAACATACCCTTAAAGGGAATCTGTCACCCCGCCCCCCAGGCGTTTCAAACTAAAAGAGCCACCTTGTGCAGCAGTAATGCTGCATTCTGACAAGGTGGCTCTTTTAGTTCTGGGTGCTGTAACTGCCGAAATAATCAGTTTTATAATTTGTCAGAAAATACCTTTCTTCAGTCCTGTAGGCAGGCCTTTCCCCACTGCTGCAGACGCCACACAGCCGTCACTCAAGTCTTCTTGGCGCGTGGCGCTGCCTCCTCATCGCTGTTTTGAAATGAGCCGGCGCCTGCGCTCTTGTCTCCTGCCTTGGACAGGAGCCGTGAGCGCTGCCCGTCCTCTGTCCTCATATGTAGTCCAGCTGACTGCGCCTGTTCGGCCGCCCTGCCTGTGAATCCCAGCCCCGCAGTGTCTTCTGATTTATTCTCACTGCGGGGCTGGGATTCACAGGCAGGGCGGCCACACAGGCGCAGTCACCAAGACTGCATATGAGTAGGGTTGAGCGAAACGGGTCGATCATTTTCAAAAGTCGCCGACTTTTGGCTAAGTCGGCGTCTCATGAAACCCGATCCGACCCCTGTGCTTGTCGGCCATGCGGTACGCGACTTTCGCGCCAAAGTCGCGTTTCAATGACGCGAAAAGCGCCATTTCTCAGCCAATGAAGGTGAACGCAGAGTGTGGGCAGCGTGATGACATAGATCCTGGTCCCCACCATCTTAGAGAAGGGCATTGCAGTGATTGGCTTGCTGTCTGCGGCGTCACAGGGGCTATAAAGGGGCGTTCCCGCCGACCGCCATCTTACTGCTGCTGATCTGAGCTTAGGGAGAGGTTGCTGCCGCTTCGTCAGAAGCAGGGATAGCGTTAGGCAGGGTCCACTAACCACCAAACCGCTTGTGCTGTAGCGATTTCCACTGTCCAACACCACCTTCGGTGTGCAGGAACAGTGGAAGCTATTTTTTTTTTTTTTTTCCTCAGCGCTGTAGCTCATTGGGCTGCCCTAGAAGGCTCCGTGATAGCTGTATTGCTGTGTGTACGCCACTGTGGAAACCAACTGCTTTTTTCAAAGCACATATCCTCTTGTTCCTTTCTGCACAGCTATCTTTTTTGTTTGTCCACACTTTTTATTTAATTTGTGCATCAGTCCACTCCTATTGCTGCCTGCCATACCTGGCTTAGATTACTGCAGGGAGATAGTAATTGTAGGACAGTCCCTGTTTTTTTTTTGTTTTTTTTTTTTTGTGGGAGATTAAGATTGGCATTTCTGCTACAGTGCCATCCCTGTGTGTGCCATCTCTCACTGAGTGGGCCATAGAAAGCCTATTTATTTTTTCCGTGATTTGTGTTCTAAATTCTACCTCAACACAAAAACACTACATCAATCAGTGGTAGAAAAATATTGGCCTCAGTCAGGGCTTGTGTGCCACTGCTGTGTGTGCTATCTCTCATTCAGTGGGCTATAGAAAGCCTATTTATTTTTTTTATTTTTTTTCTTATTATTTGGTTTCTAAAGTCTCCCTGAAAAAAATAAATAAATAAAAAAACAGTGGGAGAGTAATATTGCCCTTTCAGCTTGTGTGCCAGTCTTGACTCCTGGGTGTGCCACCTCTCTCTCATTCAGTGGGTCATAGAAAGGCTATTTATTTTTTTGGTTTTTTTAATATTATTTGGTTTCTAAAGTCTCCCTGAAAATAAAAGAAAAAAAACTTAAAAAAACAGTGGGAGAGTAATATTGCCCTTTCAGCTTGTGCGCCAGTCTTGACTCCTGGGTGTGCCACCTCTCTCTCTCTAATTGTGGGCCATAGAAAGCCTTTTTTTTTTTGTTTTTTTTTAAATATTATTTGGTTTCTAAAGTCTCCCTTAAAAAACAAAAAATACATAAAAAAACAGTGGGAGAGTAATATTGCCCTTTCAGCTTGTGTGCCAGTCTTGACTCCTGGGTGTGCCACCTCTCTCTCTCATTCAGTGGGCCATAGAAAGCCTATTTATTTTTTTGGTTTTTTTAATATTATTTGGTTTCTAAAGTCTCCCTGAAAAAAAAAAAAACATAAAAAAACAGTGGGAGAGTAATATTGCCCTTTCAGCTTGTGTGCCAGTCTTGACTCCTGGGTGTGCCACCTCTCTCATTCAGTGGGCCATAGAAAGCCTATTTATTTATTTTTTTAAATATTATTGGGTTTCTAAAGTCTCCCTTAAAAAACAAAAAAATACATAAAAAAACAGTGGGAGAGTAATATTGCCCTTTCAGCTTGTGTGCCAGTCTTGACTCCTGGGTGTGCCACCTCTCTCTCTCATTCAGTGGGCCATAGAAAGCCTATTTATTTTTTTGGTTTTTTTAATATTATTTGGTTTCTAAAGTCTCCCTGAAAAAAAAAAAAACATAAAAAAACAGTGGGAGAGTAATATTGCCCTTTCAGCTTGTGTGCCAGTCTTGACTCCTGGGTGTGCCACCTCTCTCATTCAGTGGGCCATAGAAAGCCTATTTATTTTATTTTTTTAAATATTATTGGGTTTCTAAAGTCTCCCTTAAAAAACAAAAAATACATAAAAAAACAGTGGGAGAGTAATATTGCCCTTTCAGCTTGTGTGCCAGTCTTGACTCCTGGGTGTGCCACCTCTCTCTCTCATTCAGTGGGCCATAGAAAGGCTATTTATTTTTTTGGTTTTTTTAATATTATTTGGTTTCTAAAGTCTCCCTTAAAAAACAAAAAATACATAAAAAAACAGTGGGAGAGTAATATTGCCCTTTCAGCTTGTGTGCCAGTCTTGACTCCTGGGTGTGCCACCTCTCTCTCTCTAATTGTGGGCCATAGAAAGCCTTTTTTTTTTTGTTTTTTTTTTAATATTATTTGGTTTCTAAAGTCTCCCTGAGAAAAAAAAAAAAAAAAATTAGGTGGGAGATTAATATTGACATTAGTGCTTGAGTGACAGTCCTGCGTGTGTGTCATCTCTGTGATTTTGTGCCACAGAAAACAGAGTGTGTAACATTGTGCCTGATTTTCCTTGTGGTCTCACCAACCTGTTAAGGGATATTGAAATCATACTGAAGTTATAGCTCACCGTGTAAGTTGTTTGACAGCAACAAATAAAGTTACTTTGGTTAAGATTTTAAAACAATGAGGAAGTCTGGTGCAAGAGGTCGTCGTGGGCGTTCATTGTCAGCTGGTAATGATGGTAGTGGTAGTGGAGCATCAGGTGGTCGTGGGGATAAAAATATTCCACCTAAGTCTGGAGCTGTGGAGCCAGTTTCGTCGTCAGGCTACACAAGGCCTCGAACGCTCTCTTTTCTGGGAGTAGGAAAACCGCTTTTAAAGGCGGAGCAGCAACAGCAAGTTTTGGCTTACATTGCAGACTCAGCCTCTAGCTCTTTTGCCTCCTCTTCCGAAACTGGTAAATGTAAAAGCAGCGCGTCGCTTGTGGATGTTCACGGTCAGGGACAAGTTGCTTCCTTGTCCTCCTCAGCAAAAACTACAACAAGAGAGAAGGATGCAGCAGGCGACACAACGGGTCACTCCATGGAGCTCTTTACACATACCGTCCCTGGCTTAGAAAGTGAAACATTTAACAGGCCATGCCCATTACAAGTAGATTCTGACATGGAGTGCACTGATGCACAGCCACAGCCAGAGTACTATGCTGCTCCTTTGACTCAGACCACCACATTGCCCTCTCAGGGTACAGATCCACAATCAGACCCTGATGAGACTATGTTGCCCCGCCACGAACGCTATACCACCGACCGACACAGTGACACAGACGAAGTTGCACACGAGCTCGAAGAGGAGGTAATAGATGACCCAGTTATTGACCCCGATTGGCAGCCATTGGGGGAACAGGGTGCAGGCGGCAGTAGTTCAGAAGCGGAGGTGGAGGAGGGGCCGCAGCAGGCATCAACATCGCAACAGGTTCCATCTGCCGGGCCCGTATCTGGCCCAAAACGCGTGTCAAAGCCAAAACCTGTTGGAGGACAGCGTGGCCATCCGGTCAAAGCTCAGTCTGCAATCCCTGAAAAGGGATCCGAGTCTAGGAAGAGTGCAGTCTGGCATTTTTTTAAACAACATCCAACTGATCAGCGCAAAGTCATCTGTCAAAAATGTTCAACTAGCTTAAGCAGAGGTCAGAATCTGAAAAGTCTAAATACTAGTTGCATGCATAGACACTTAACCACCATGCATTTTCAAGCCTGGACTAACTACCAAACGTCCCTTAAGGTTGTAGCACCCTCGGCCAATGAAGCTAGTCAGCAACGCAACATCCCTTCCGTCACTGTAAGGCCACCATTTTCCGCACCACCGGCAGTATCTGTGCAGGTTTCTTTGCCAGCCAAAAGCAGTCAGGGTCAGGGAACCACCAGTTTTGTAGGAGGAAATATTGCATCTAGGGCACCGGCGGAAACAATACCGTCTCCAACCGTCTCTCAGTCTGCCATGTACACCGACACACCCGAAAGTTCCACGATCTCCAGCTCTCCAGTCCAGCTCACCCTACATGAGACTCTGGTTAGAAAAAGGAAGTACTTATCCTCGCATCCGCGTACACAGGGTTTTAACGCCCACATAGCTAGACTAATCTCGTTAGAGATGATGCCCTACCGGTTAGTTGAAAGCGAAGCTTTCAAAGCCCTGATGGAGTACGCTGAACCACGATACGAGCTACCCAGTCGACACTTTTTTTCCAGAAAAGCCATCCCAGCCCTGCACCAGCATGTTAAACAGCGCATCGTCCATGCACTCAGGCAATCTGTGAGTACAAAGGTGCACCTGACTACAGATGCATGGACCAGTAGGCATGGCCAGGGACGTTATGTGTCCATCACGGCACACTGGGTGAATGTGGTGGATGCAGGGTCCACAGGCGACATCAATTTAGGGACAGTTGTGCCTAGCCCACGGTCTAGGAAACAGTTGGCTGTAGGCGTTCGCACCCCCTCCTCCTCCTCGTCCTCCTGCAGAAGCTACAGCTCTTCCACAGAACGCAGTCTGCCAACCACTCCATCGGCAGATGACACTGTTGCACACCAGTTGTCCCATTATGGGCCAGCTACTGCCAAGCGTCAGCAGGCTGTATTGGCTATGAAGTGTTTGGGCGACAACAGACACACCGCGGAAGTTCTATCCGAGTTCTTGCAACAAGAAACGCAGTCGTGGCTGGGCACAGTAGATCTTGAGGCAGGCAAGGTAGTGAGTGATAACGGAAGGAATTTCATGGCTGCCATCTCCCTTTCCCAACTGAAACACATTCCTTGCCTGGCTCACACCTTAAACCTGGTGGTGCAGTGCTTATTGAAAACTTATCCTGGGTTCTCCGACCTGCTCCTCAAAGTGCGTGCACTTTGCTCACATATCCGACGTTCGCCTGTACACGCCAGCCGTATGCAGACCTATCAGCGGTCTTTGAACCTTCCCCAGCATCGCCTAATCATAGACGTTGCAACAAGGTGGAACTCAACACTGCACATGCTTCAGAGACTGTGCGAACAGAGGCGTGCTGTTATTTATTTGTGGGAGGATACACGGGCAGGCAGTAGGATGGCAGACATGGAGTTGTCAGGTGTGCAGTGGTCTAAGATACAAGACATGTGTCAAGTCCTTCAGTGTTTTGAGGAATGCACACGGCTGGTTAGTGCAGACAACGCCGTAATAAGCATGAGCATCCCCCTAATGCGTCTGCTGATGCAAAGTTTGACGCACATAAAGGAGCAGGCGTCTGCACCAGAGGAAGAGGAAAGCCTTGATGACAGTCAGCCATTGTCTGGTCAGGGCAGTGTACAGGACGAGGTAGCGGGCGAAGAGGAGGAGGAGGATGATGGGGATGAGTATATTTTTAATGCCGAACCTTTCCCGGGGGCACAGGAAATTGGTTGCGTGTCACGGCCGGGTTCTGGTTTTTTGAGGGACACAAGTGACGTAGATTTGCCTGCAACTGCCCCTCAACCAATCACAACCGGAGATTTGACAACTGGAACTTTGGCCCACATGGCGGATTATGCCTTACATATCCTAAAAAGGGACACACGCATTACGAAAATGATGAACGATGACGATTACTGGTTGGCCTGCCTCCTTGATCCACGCTATAAAGGCAAATTGCAAAATATTATGCCACATGAGAACTTGGAACTAATATTAGCAACCAAACAATCAACTCTTGTTGACCGTTTGCTTCAGGCATTCCCAGCACACAGCGCACGTGATCGTTCTCACACGAGCTCCAGGGGGCAGCAGACTAGGAGTGTTAGGGGTGCACACATCAGAAGTGGCGTTGGACAGAGGGGTTTTCTGACCAGGTTGTGGAGTGATTTTGCTATGACCGCAGACAGGACAGGTACTGCTGCATCAATTGAAAGTGACAGGAGACAACATTTGTCCAGTATGGTTACTAACTATTTTTCATCCCTTATCGATGTTCTCCCTCAACCGTCATTCCCATTTGATTACTGGGCCTCCAAATTAGACACCTGGCCAGAATTGGCAGAATATGCATTGCAGGAGCTTGCTTGCCCGGCAGCAAGTGTCCTATCAGAAAGAGTATTCAGTGCTGCAGGTTCAATTGTTGTGAATTTGGATTCTGGGCTCCCCCGGTGGCCGCTTGTGGAATTGGACTTGTCATCCTCTTTCCTGTTTCACCTGGTTCCATCAGTAGTGGGTGTCGCTATTTAAGCTCATTTCTCTGGTGGTTTCTTGCCGGTCAACAATGTTATCTGATGCCTCTCAGTGCTTGTTCCTGCTTCTAGACTACTACTAGATAAGTTGGACTTTTGTCCTTGTTTTGTTTTGCCTATTTGTTCCAGTTCACAGCTGAAGTTTTGTTACTGTGTCTGGAAAGCTCTCGTTGATCAGGGATTGCTACTCTGGCGTTATGAGTTAATGCCAGAGTTTAAGGTAATCTCTGGATGGTGTTTTGTTAGTGTTTTTCTGCTGACCATGAAAGTATACTATCTGTCTTCTGCTATCTAGTAAGCGGACCTCAAATTTGCTAAGACTATTTTCCTGCTGCGTTTGTTGTTTCATCTGAACTCACCGTCATTATATGTGGGGGGCTACTGTCTTCTTTGGAAATATTTCTCTAGAGGTGAGCCAGGTCTTATATTTCCCTCTGCTAGCTATTTAGGTCTTAGGCCAGAGCTGGGCATCTAGCGATAAATAGGAAATGCTACCTGGCTATTTCTAGTTGCGCGGCAGGCTTAGTTCATGGTCAGTATAGTTCCATCTTCCGAGAGCTTGTCCCTCTATAGGCTTGCTATGATCTCTGCCTGCAGAGATCATGACAGTTTGACCGGCCACTAAAGTGTTAAAGACCCAGGTTTAGAAAGGAGAGTTATAAGAAGTCTGCTGGAATTTTTTTTTTTTTTTTTTTTTTTTCCTCCAGTCTGCCTTGCTGCAGTCTTTTTTCTCTCTCTCCTCCTAATCTCTGTATGCTCTGTGTGCACCTGACAATAATGGATCTCCAGAGTGTAACTGCGGGTTTGAATAATCTCATCACGAAAGTACAAAATTTACAAAATTTTGTGGTACATGCTCCGGTATCTGAGCCGAGAATTCCTTTGCCGGAGTTCTTCACAGGGAATAGAGCTAGCTTCCAGAATTTCCGAAATAATTGTAAGCTTTATTTGTCCCTGAAGTCTCGTTCAGCTGGAGACCCTGCTCAGCAGGTTAGGATTGTGATTTCCTTGCTCAGGGGTGACCCTCAAGATTGGGCCTTCTCATTGCCAGCAGGGGATCCTGCGTTACGCGATGTGGATGCGTTTTTTCTGGCCTTGGGCTTGCTTTATGAGGAACCTCATTTGGAACTTCAGGCAGAAAAAACTTTGATGGCACTATCTCAGGGGCAAGACGAAGCTGAAGTTTTCTGCCAAAAATTCCGTAAATGGTCTGTGCTTACTCAGTGGAATGAGTGCGCCTTGGCGGCAACTTTCAGAGAAGGTCTCTCTGATGCCATTAAGGATGTTATGGTGGGGTTCCCTTTGCCTGCAGGTCTGAATGAGTCCATGACAATGGCTATTCAGATTGAGAGGCGTCTGCGGGAGCGCAAACCGGTGCACCATCTGGCGGTGTCTATGGAAAAGACGCCAGAAAGTATGCAGTGTGATAGAATTCTGTCCAGGAGCGAGCGACAGAATTTTAGACGGAAGAATGGATTGTGTTTCTATTGTGGGGATTCTACTCATGTTATATCGGCATGCTCTAGGCGTACAAAGAAGCTTGATAAGTCTGTTTCCATTGGCACCATTCAGTCTAAGTTTATTTTGTCTGTAACCCTGATTTGCTCTTTGTCATCCATTGCCACGGACGCCTATGTTGACTCTGGCGCCGCTCTGAGTCTTATGGATTGGTCCTTTGCCAATCGTTGTGGTTTTGATTTAGAGCCTTTGGAGACTCTTATTCCTCTGAAGGGGATTGACTCCACCCCATTGGCTAATAATAAACCACAATACTGGACACAAGTAACCATGCGTATCAATCCGGATCACCAGGAGATTATTCGTTTCCTGGTGCTGTATAATTTACATGACGATTTGGTACTGGGATTGCCATGGTTGCAGTCTCACAACCCAGTCTTGGACTGGAGAGCAATGTCTGTGTTGAGCTGGGGATGTAAGGGTATTCATGGGGACGTACCTTTGGTTTCTATTTCGTCGTCCATTCCCTCTGAAGTCCCTGAGTTCCTCTCTGATTATCAAGACGTCTTTGACGAACCCAAGCTTGGGTCGTTACCTCCGCACCGTGAGTGCGATTGTGCCATAGATTTGATACCGGGTTGTAAATATCCAAAGGGTCGTTTGTTTAATTTGTCTGTGCCGGAACATGCTGCTATGCGGGAATATATAAAGGAGTCTTTGGAAAAGGGACATATTCGTCCATCTTCTTCTCCCTTGGGAGCTGGGTTTTTCTTTGTCTCAAAAAAAGACGGCTCTTTGAGACCATGTATTGATTATCGGCTTCTGAATAAGATCACTGTTAAGTATCAATACCCATTGCCATTGCTTACTGATTTGTTTGCTCGTATAGAGGGTGCTAAGTGGTTCTCTAAAATTGATCTTCGTGGGGCGTATAATTTGGTGCGGATCAGGCAGGGGGATGAGTGGAAGACCGCATTTAATACGCCCGAGGGCCACTTTGAGTATTTGGTCATGCCTTTTGGTCTTTCTAATGCCCCTTCAGTTTTCCAGTCTTTTATGCATGATATCTTCCGCGATTTTCTGGATAAATTTATGATAATATATCTGGATGATATTCTGATTTTTTCTGATGACTGGGACTCTCATGTCCAGCAGGTCAGGAGAGTTTTTCAGGTTCTGCGGTCTAATTCTTTATGTGTGAAGGGGTCTAAGTGCGTTTTTGGGGTCCAGAAAATTTCCTTTTTGGGGTATATTTTTTCTCCCTCTTCCATTGAGATGGATCCCGTCAAGGTGCAAGCTATTTGTGACTGGACTCAGCCCTCCTCTCTTAAGGGTCTTCAGAGATTTTTGGGCTTTGCCAACTTTTTCCGCCGATTTATTGCTGGTTTTTCGGATGTCGTTAAACCACTGACTGATTTGACCAGACAAGGCGCTGATGTTGCTAATTGGTCCCCTCATGCTGTAGAGGCCTTTCAGGAGCTTAAGCGCCGTTTTGCCTCTGCCCCTGTGTTGCGTCAGCCTGATGTGAATCTGCCTTTTCAGGTTGAGGTTGACGCTTCGGAGATCGGAGCTGGGGCAGTGTTGTCGCAGAAAGGTTCCGACTGCTCCGTCATTAGGCCTTGTGCCTTCTTTTCTCGCAAATTTTCGCCCGCAGAGCGGAATTATGATGTTGGGAATCGGGAGCTTTTGGCCATGAAGTGGGCGTTTGAGGAGTGGCGCCATTGGCTCGAGGGGGCTAGGCATCAGGTGGTGGTATTGACTGACCACAAAAATTTGATTTATCTTGAGACTGCCAGACGCCTGAATCCTAGACAGGCGCGCTGGTCTTTATTTTTTTCTCGCTTTAATTTTGTGGTGTCATACCTACCGGGTTCTAAGAATGTTAAGGCAGATGCCCTTTCTAGGAGTTTTGACCCGGACTCTCCTGGTAATTCTGAACCCACAGGTATCCTTAGGGAGGGAGTAATTTTGTCGGCCGTTTCTCCTGATCTGCGGCGGTCCTTGCAAGAGTTTCAGGCGGATAGACCGGATCGTTGTCCGCCTGATAGACTGTTTGTTCCGGATGATTGGACCAGCAGAGTCATCTCTGAGGTACATTCTTCTGCATTGGCAGGTCATCCCGGAATTTTTGGTACCAGGGATTTGGTGGCAAGATCCTTCTGGTGGCCTTCCCTGTCACGAGATGTGCGAGTCTTTGTGCAGTCATGTGACGTTTGTGCTCGGGCCAAGTCTTGTAGTTCTCGGGCTAGCGGACTGCTGTTGCCCTTGCCTATTCCTAAGAGGCCTTGGACACACATCTCGATGGATTTTATTTCAGATCTGCCTGTTTCCCAGAAGATGTCTGTCATCTGGGTGGTCTGTGACCGTTTCTCTAAAATGGTCCATTTGGTTCCTCTGCCCAGGTTGCCTTCTTCTTCTGAGTTGGTTCCTCTGTTTTTTCAGAATGTTGTCCGATTGCACGGTATTCCTGAGAATATTGTTTCTGACAGAGGTACCCAATTTGTGTCTAGATTTTGGCGGGCATTCTGTGCTAGGATGGGCATAGATTTGTCTTTTTCATCTGCTTTTCACCCTCAGACTAATGGCCAGACCGAGCGGACTAATCAGACCCTTGAGACATATCTGAGGTGTTTTGTCTCTGCTGACCAGGATGATTGGGTTGCTTTTTTGCCATTGGCAGAGTTCGCCCTCAATAATCGGGCCAGTTCTTCCACCTTGGTGTCCCCGTTTTTCTGTAATTCGGGGTTTCACCCTCGATTTTCCTCCGGTCAGGTGGAATCCTCGGATTGTCCTGGAGTGGATGCGGTGGTGGAGAGATTGCATCACATCTGGGGGCAGGTTATGGACAATTTGAAGTTGTCCCAGGAGAAGACTCAGCGTTTTGCCAACCGTCATCGTCGTGTTGGTTCTCGGCTTTGTGTTGGAGATTTAGTGTGGTTGTCTTCTCGTTTTGTCCCTATGAGGGTCTCTTCTCCTAAGTTTAAACCTCGGTTCATCGGCCCTTATAGAATATTGGAGATTCTTAATCCTGTTTCTTTCCGTTTGGACCTCCCTGCGTCCTTTTCCATTCATAACGTTTTTCATCGGTCGTTATTGCGCAGGTATGAGGTACCTGTTGTACCTTCAGTTGAGCCTCCTGCTCCGGTGTTGGTTGAGGGTGAGTTGGAGTACGTTGTGGAGAAAATTTTGGACTCTCGTGTTTCCAGACGGAAACTCCAGTATCTGGTTAACTGGAAGGGTTACGGCCAGGAGGATAATTCTTGGGTCAATGCATCTGATGTTCATGCTTCTGATCTTGTTCGTGCCTTCCATAGGGCTCATCCTGGTCGCCCTGGTGGATCTGGTGAGGGTTCGGTGCCCCCTCCTTGAGGGGGGGGTACTGTTGTGAATTTGGATTCTGGGCTCCCCCGGTGGCCGCTTGTGGAATTGGACTTGTCATCCTCTTTCCTGTTTCACCTGGTTCCATCAGTAGTGGGTGTCGCTATTTAAGCTCATTTCTCTGGTGGTTTCTTGCCGGTCAACAATGTTATCTGATGCCTCTCAGTGCTTGTTCCTGCTTCTAGACTACTACTAGATAAGTTGGACTTTTGTCCTTGTTTTGTTTTGCCTATTTGTTCCAGTTCACAGCTGAAGTTTTGTTACTGTGTCTGGAAAGCTCTCGTTGATCAGGGATTGCTACTCTGGCGTTATGAGTTAATGCCAGAGTTTAAGGTAATCTCTGGATGGTGTTTTGTTAGTGTTTTTCTGCTGACCATGAAAGTATACTATCTGTCTTCTGCTATCTAGTAAGCGGACCTCAAATTTGCTAAGACTATTTTCCTGCTGCGTTTGTTGTTTCATCTGAACTCACCGTCATTATATGTGGGGGGCTACTGTCTTCTTTGGAAATATTTCTCTAGAGGTGAGCCAGGTCTTATATTTCCCTCTGCTAGCTATTTAGGTCTTAGGCCAGAGCTGGGCATCTAGCGATAAATAGGAAATGCTACCTGGCTATTTCTAGTTGCGCGGCAGGCTTAGTTCATGGTCAGTATAGTTCCATCTTCCGAGAGCTTGTCCCTCTATAGGCTTGCTATGATCTCTGCCTGCAGAGATCATGACATTCAATATTAACCGAAAAAAGGACTCGTCTGGCTACCCAAAATGTTGACGATCTAACATTCATTAAAATGAACCACAACTGGATTTCGAAATCTTTTGCCCCACCTTGCCCGGCCGACACCTAGCTTTCCTATGAAAAGCTCTTGCCTGTGAATTACTTTTCTAATGTCTAATTTGCTGCAGCTGATTGTACAGCATACGACATGTTTACACCTCCCTAAATGGCAAAACTCCCCACACGGGGCCGTGGTATCGCGACTTGGCGCAAGCACCCGTGAGACTGCTGTTTGTCTGAAGAGGTGGGTGTGCTCGCTTTTGGTTGACGGCATTGCTACTGGGTCCCTCATAGTACAATGTAGTGTCTCTGGCGGTGGTGGTGCGCACCCAACGTCAGACACACCGTTGTAACATGAGGGGCCCTGGGGCGGTCCCGCCGGCCTCAAGAGAGTTCCCCCCTACCCCAGCTCAAAATGTGCTCTACCACGTGCAAAATTATGTCGCACAGCTCCACCAATCTTTAGTCTATTCGCTGACATCATTCAATGTCTGGCACTGACAATACAAATTTGTAGACATCTATGATGCAACTTAAAGTAGTCTGTGTCTGTGTCCTATATTGGCACCATTAAATAGTTACTGCCAAATTACTATGTCAGAAACTCAGTAGATGAGCCCACCCCTGTACCTAAGTATGCCACCTTTTTTTTTGTTTTGGTTGTTTTGCGAGACATTAACATCTATTTATATTTTGGGAGTACTGGGACAGACACTCCTTGCACTACTCCTCCACTCACCACCAAGCTGCCTGTGTATCCATGTAACCGCTGTAAAGCTGCCATGAGCCTATTGTTTGTTATTTTAGGCCTTTGATAGCCTGTCTGCGGTCCCTACTTTAAATACTCCTCCACTCATCACCAGCTGCCTGCCCGTGTATCCATGTAACCGCTGTAAAGCTGCCATGAGCCTATTGTTTGTTATTTTAGGCCTTTGATAGCCTGTCTGCGGTCCCTACTTTAAATACTCCTCCACTCATCACCAGCTGCCTGCCCGTGTATCCATGTAACCGCTGTAAAACTGCCATGAGCCTATTGTTTGTTATTTTAGGCCTTTGATAGCCTGTCTGCGGTCCCTACTTTAAATACTCCTCCACTCATCACCAGCTGCCTGCCCGTGTATCCATGTAACCGCTGTAAAACTGCCATGAGCCTATTGTTTGTTATTTTAGGCCTTTGATAGCCTGTCTGCGGTCCCTACTTTAAATACTCCTCCACTCATCACCAGCTGCCTGCCCGTGTATCCATGTAACCGCTGTAAAACTGCCATGAGCCTATTGTTTGTTATTTTAGGCCTTTGATAGCCTGTCTGCGGTCCCTACTTTAAATACTCCTCCACTCATCACCAGCTGCCTGCCCGTGTATCCATGTAACCGCTGTAAAACTGCCATGAGCCTATTGTTTGTTATTTTAGGCCTTTGATAGCCTGTCTGCGGTCCCTACTTTAAATACTCCTCCACTCACCACCAAGCTGCCTGTGTATCCATGTAACCGCTGTAAAGCTGCCATGAGCCTATTGTTTGTTATTTTAGGCCTTTGATAGCCTGTCTGCGGTCCCTACTTTAAATACTCCTCCACTCATCACCAGCTGCCTGCCCGTGTATCCATGTAACCGCTGTAAAACTGCCATGAGCCTATTGTTTGTTATTTTAGGCCTTTGATAGCCTGTCTGCGGTCCCTACTTTAAATACTCCTCCACTCACCACCAAGCTGCCTGTGTATCCATGTAACCGCTGTAAAGCTGCCATGAGCCTATTGTTTGTTATTTTAGGCCTTTGATAGCCTGTCTGCGGTCCCTACTTTAAATACTCCTCCACTCATCACCAGCTGCCTGCCCGTGTATCCATGTAACCGCTGTAAAACTGCCATGAGCCTATTGTTTGTTATTTTAGGCCTTTGATAGCCTGTCTGCGGTCCCTACTTTAAATACTCCTCCACTCATCACCAGCTGCCTGCCCGTGTATCCATGTAACCGCTGTAAAACTGCCATGAGCCTATTGTTTGTTATTTTAGGCCTTTGATAGCCTGTCTGCGGTCCCTACTTTAAATACTCCTCCACTCACCACCAAGCTGCCTGCCCGTGTATCCATGTAACCGCTGTAAAACTGCCATGAGCCTATTGTTTGTTATTTTAGGCCTTTGATAGCCTGTCTGCGGTCCCTACTTTAAATACTCCTCCACTCACCACCAAGCTGCCTGTGTATCCATGTAACCGCTGTAAAGCTGCCATGAGCCTATTGTTTGTTATTTTAGGCCTTTGATAGCCTGTCTGCGGTCCCTACTTTAAATACTCCTCCACTCATCACCAGCTGCCTGCCCGTGTATCCATGTAACCGCTGTAAAACTGCCATGAGCCTATTGTTTGTTATTTTAGGCCTTTGATAGCCTGTCTGCGGTCCCTACTTTAAATACTCCTCCACTCACCACCAAGCTGCCTGTGTATCCATGTAACCGCTGTAAAGCTGCCATGAGCCTATTGTTTGTTATTTTAGGCCTTTGATAGCCTGTCTGCGGTCCCTACTTTAAATACTCCTCCACTCACCACCAAGCTGCCTGTGTATCCATGTAACCGCTGTAAAGCTGCCATGAGCCTATTGTTTGTTATTTTAGGCCTTTGATAGCCTGTCTGCGGTCCCTACTTTAAATACTCCTCCACTCACCACCAAGCTGCCTGTGTATCCATGTAACCGATGTAAAACTGCAGTATTTTGCTTGTAAAAAAGAAAATACTGGAGAGATATCAAATGCAGACATTTTAACATTAAAAACAAAAACACATACAACAAAAAACTGGTACAGTACAAAAATTGGCCACCAGCTACAAAAACTTTCTCCTGCAAGTAGTTAACTGAAAGGTTTTTTTCCATTGAAAACACAGATATGGCATCCACCGAGTGTTGTCCTGTCGCGTCTTCTTTATATTATTGCCAAGAAGCTGCAACTGAATAAAGCTGAGCTTCTACCTTCTGCCTCTTATTAACTGCTTTTTTTAAAAAAAATTGTCCACCAGCTACAAAAACTTGCTCCTGCAAGTAGTTAACTGAAAGGTTTTTTTCCATTGAAAACACAGATATGGCATCCACCGAGTGTTGTCCTGTCGCGTCTTCTTTATATTATTGCCAAGAAGCTGCAACTGAATAAAGCTGAGCTTCTACCTTCTGCCTCTTATTAACTGCTTTTTTTTTAAAAAATTGTCCACCAGCTACAAAAACTTGCTCCTGCAAGTAGTTAACTGAAAGGTTTTTTTCCATTGAAAACACAGATATGGCATCCACCGAGTGTTGTCCTGTCGCGTCTTCTTTATATTATTGCCAAGAAGCTGCAACTGAATAAAGCTGAGCTTCTACCTTCTGCCTCTTATTAACTGCTTTTTTTTAAAAAAATTGTCCACCAGCTACAAAAACTTGCTCCTGCAAGTAGTTAACTGAAAGGTTTTTTTCCATTGAAAACACAGATATGGCATCCACCGAGTGTTGTCCTGTCGCGTCTTCTTTATATTATTGCCAAGAAGCTGCAACTGAATAAAGCTGAGCTTCTACCTTCTGCCTCTTACTAACTGCTGTTTTTTTAAAAAATTGGCTGTTCCGGCCTACTAAAGGTGAATGTCTGCCCCTGCCTGGTGTTGTCCTCAACTGAATAAAGCTGAGCTTCTACCTTCTGCCTCTTACTAACTGCTGTTTTTTTTAAAAATTGGCTGTTCCGGCCTACTAAAGGTGAATGTCTGCCCCTGCCTGGTGTTGTCCTCAACTGAATAAAGCTGAGCTTCTACCTTCAGTTCCAAATTACCATTTTTAAAAATGCAATTGGCTGTTCCGGCCTACTAAAGGTGTCTGTCTGCCCCTGCCTGGTGTTGTCCTCAACTGAATAAAGCTGAGCTTCTACCTTCTGCCTCTTACTAACTGCTGTTTTTTTAAAAAATTGGCTGTTCCGGCCTACTAAAGGTGTCTGTCTGCCCCTGCCAGGTGTTGTCCTCAACTGAATAAAGCTGAGCTTCAACCTTCAGTTCCAAATTACCATTTTTAAAAATGCCATTGGCTGTTCCGGCCTACTAAAGGTGTCTGTCTGCCCCTGCCTGGTGTTGTCCTCAACTGAATAAAGCTGAGCTTCAACCTTCAGTTCCAAATTACCATTTTTAAAAATGCAATTGGCTGTTCCGGCCTACTAAAGGTGTCTGTCTGCCCCTGCCTGGTGTTGTCCTCAACTGAATAAAGCTGAGCTTCTACCTTCTGCCTCTTACTAACTGCTGTTTTTTTAAAAAATTGGCTGTTCCGGCCTACTAAAGGTGTCTGTCTGCCCCTGCCTGGTGTTGTCCTCAACTGAATAAAGCTGAGCTTCAACCTTCAGTTCCAAATTACCATTTTTAAAAATGCAATTGGCTGTTCCGGCCTACTAAAGGTGTCTGTCTGCCCCTGCCTGGTGTTGTCCTCAACTGAATAAAGCTGAGCTTCTACCTTCTGCCTCTTACTAACTGCTGTTTTTTTAAAAAATTGGCTGTTCCGGCCTACTAAAGGTGTCTGTCTGCCCCTGCCAGGTGTTGTCCTCAACTGAATAAAGCTGAGCTTCTACCTTCAGTTCCAAATTACCATTTTTAAAAATGCAATTGGCTGTTCCGGCCTACTAAAGGTGTCTGTCTGCCCCTGCCTGGTGTTGTCCTCAACTGAATAAAGCTGAGCTTCTACCTTCTGCCTCTTACTAACTGCTGTTTTTTTAAAAAATTGGCTGTTCCGGCCTACTAAAGGTGTCTGTCTGCCCCTGCCAGGTGTTGTCCTCAACTGAATAAAGCTGAGCTTCAACCTTCAGTTCCAAATTACCATTTTTAAAAATGCCATTGGCTGTTCCGGCCTACTAAAGGTGTCTGTCTGCCCCTGCCTGGTGTTGTCCTCAACTGAATAAAGCTGAGCTTCAACCTTCAGTTCCAAATTACCATTTTTAAAAATGCAATTGGCTGTTCCGGCCTACTAAAGGTGTCTGTCTGCCCCTGCCTGGTGTTGTCCTCAACTGAATAAAGCTGAGCTTCTACCTTCTGCCTCTTACTAACTGCTGTTTTTTTAAAAAATTGGCTGTTCCGGCCTACTAAAGGTGTCTGTCTGCCCCTGCCAGGTGTTGTCCTCAACTGAATAAAGCTGAGCTTCAACCTTCAGTTCCAAATTACCATTTTTAAAAATGCCATTGGCTGTTCCGGCCTACTAAAGGTGTCTGTCTGCCCCTGCCTGGTGTTGTCCTCAACTGAATAAAGCTGAGCTTCAACCTTCAGTTCCAAATTACCATTTTTAAAAATGCAATTGGCTGTTCCGGCCTACTAAAGGTGTCTGTCTGCCCCTGCCTGGTGTTGTCCTCAACTGAATAAAGCTGAGCTTCTACCTTCTGCCTCTTACTAACTGCTGTTTTTTTAAAAAATTGGCTGTTCCGGCCTACTAAAGGTGTCTGTCTGCCCCTGCCTGGTGTTGTCCTCAACTGAATAAAGCTGAGCTTCAACCTTCAGTTCCAAATTACCATTTTTAAAAATGCAATTGGCTGTTCCGGCCTACTAAAGGTGTCTGTCTGCCCCTGCCTGGTGTTGTCCTCAACTGAACAAAGCTGAGCTTCCACATTCTGGCTTTCGCCCTATACTATCAGATATTAAACTGCATTTGGCCTACTAGTGTGGTTAGGCCCTTGAAACAGTGTCTGCTGCTCTTGGGTTTGCTACTCCACTGAACAAAGCAATGCCGCCTGTTTAGTCCTGTTACCAATTTTGAACTGCATTTAGCCTACTTTATTCTTTGGCCCTATATCTGTTTCCTCCTCATCCTGCCCATTGCCCAGCCACTGCTAGATGAGTCTGCTGGTACATTGACCTAGACCACTACATTCCCCTTATACTCTACACAGCCAGAATCTGACCCTGCTGAAAGTAAGGTTCCCCTTCCCGCATGTTATACCACCTTACACAGGGACAGAGAGGAAGGTGCAGATGAAAGTGCAGGTTCCTTCATCAGGTGGGGGGGCATACTCGTTGGCGACGTCACTGGCACAGGGCCCCTCAGAGTACGCAAAAGTGTCGCTGCTGGTGGGAGGCGCCCCCGCCATGCAAACACACATCGCTGTACTTTGAGGGGCCCTTTGCCAGTGCCAATGCGAACGAGTGGGCCCCCCCTGCTTGCTCAGGATCACAGCACTTGCAACGTTGAAATACTTACCTTTCCCTGCAACACCGCCGTGACGTAGTCCGCATTTCCTGGGCCCACGAAAAACTTGAGCCGGCCCTACTCCCCCCACAACTTTTGCCAAATGACCCCCAATTCCCTATGCCCAACTATTATTATAAAGTTAATTAAGATTGACAAGCTTCAGAAACAAGAATGGATGTTTTTGGCATTAAAATGGGCACTGTAGGTGTTTTCCTGGCCTCCACTCACTGCCGACTATGCTTCCCCATTGACTTGCATTGGGTTTCGTGTTTCGGTCGATCCCCGACTTTTAGCGATAATCGGCCGACTGCACTCGACTCGACTCTGGACAAAATCGGGTTTCACAAAACCCGACTCGATCTTAAAAAAATGAAAGTCGCTCAACTCTACATATGAGGACAGACGGGCAGCGCTCACTGCGCCTGCACCAGGCAGGGGAAAAGAGCGCAGGCGCCGGCTCATTTCAAAATAGCGCTGAGGAGGTGGCGCCCGGCGCCAAGAAGATTCGAGCGATGGCTGTGTGGCGTCTGCAGCAGGGGGGAAAGGCCTGCCTCCTTGACTGGAAGAAAGGTTTTTAGGACAAATTACAAAACTGATTATTTCGGCAGTTACAGCACCCAGAACTAAAAGAGCCACCTTGTCAGAATGCAGCATTACTGCTGCACAAGGTGGCTCTTTTAGTTAAAAACACCTGGGGGGTGACAGGTTCTCTTTAAATGGCAATACAGTATTCACAATCATCCAATAATTGGATGCACATAACATTAATATAATTGTAATGGACAAGACTCAAGATGAGTACTCACCCATGAATATCTTCGGCTGGAATGACATCAAGCATGACGTGTTTTGGCCAAAGCCTCCATCAGGGCGTGGCATCCAACCAGCCAGAAACAACTTTTATATTCAGATCAACCAATCAAGATGTCTGCACCAATCTGTGGTCCAAAAAAAAAATATTTCAACTTGTAAAGGTGCCTGCCTGTATTGTTGTATGAGGAGGACACATCCCGAAGCCATGTCATCCACTAACTGGACCAGATACAATTGTGGGTTTTCTGTCATGAACATGGCCATACTTGGAGCTCATGCTGCCCTAGGCACTTCAAGTGGTCACGCTCCACTAATAAATGAGACTGAGGCCTCATTCACACATCAGTATTTTTATGCCAAAATCAGAAGTGTCTCCAAAACATAGAACATGTGTCAATCTTTCATTCATATTTTTCTCTTAGTTCTACTGGCTTTGGCATACAAACATTGATGCAAAATACTGACCAAATAACGACATGTGAATGAGACCTAAGGCTAGGGTCACACGACCATTTTTCTGTCACCCAGGAAAATCGGTCCGATTAGGCTGATCAGAGGGTGATCAGATTTTCTCGGATGTGGAGGTTAAAAAAAACTCTCCATCTTCTCCATTCTATTAGTTCTATTAGTCTGTGAAAGTCTGATTATTTTTCACTGGCTGAGTGCGATCTGAGAAATATGCATGCTGCCCAAGCAAAGAAATCAAGCATGTAAACGGCCCCATAGAATGAAATGAGGAGGAGTGCTGGCCGTCAAAATGACAAACACTAGTACGATTTTTATGGTCGTGCGCACAAGTCCTAAGGGTATTTGCACCTGATATCTATTTCAGGCAGATCCTCTCTGGAACTGTCATGAGGGTGTCACGTCCTCCTGGGAGACCTGGAGTTAGAAGGTCACAACAGGTAATGAATTGCAGGTCCTCTTTAGAGATGGTGTAATTTGTGTCCTATTTTAAATGGATTTCCTTTCCATCAGTGCTGAAAGGGTCAAGGACTCTTTCCTTGCTGGATGGGACTATAAAGGGTTGTTGCTAGCAGCTTCTAAAATTATTTCCTCTCCTTACATATACTAGCTATGGGTATATATTCCTTGCTGGTGAAATAATCTTCCTGGAAAGTGTTGAGCTGTGTAGTTGGGAGTAGTAGTTGAAGTGTTTTTTGTGCAGTAGGTTCGTGATTGTTTTTCTCCTCGTCCTTTTTGCTATTTAGTTTGTTTGTTCCTCCCTTTCCCTATCTTCCTCCCTACTTTTGGTGAATGTTTTTGTATGATAGTGGTTTTTAGTTATCCCTGTCTTTGTGTTTTGTTTCCCTTACATTTCTGTCCTATGCCTCATGGGGAGGGGGAGGAGACAGATTGGGGTTTAACAGGAGTAAAGTAAGGTCAGAGAACCAGGCCTCTCTACCATCAAGAGTACCCTTGGGGCAAGGATAGATAGGGTCACAGTTCTAGGGACAGTTTTAGGCCCCTCTTCCTTCAAACTGTCACACCGCGACAGGAATGACTCCAGGTAGGTAGCTCTTTGCTTTTATGCTTTGGTGTACTTATACCATATCCACCGGATTTATTATGGATTGACAGGAACTCTATAATAAGACATTTTCAGGACAACCACTTTCCGTAAATGAGGAGCCGATCAGGTTCAGCTGATATTAACGGGTTTAACAGCTAAAACCCATAGCAATTAGCTGCTATATTGCTGGGGAAGTATTGACCCCTATAGGGCACAGAGTTTTACATTCCCCCTATAATAGTACAATGACAGTGTAATGATACATGTTTGTAGGGAGTCTTCCAGCTCTTTGCACTGACCCTAGTCTATGCCATCCCTATGCTCTAAATAGGGGGTGGTCAAGTTGGGACATCTTTATGTGGCTCAATGTTTGGGTAGTTTGCCCATTTATGTGGACAAGTTATAGCATTATACAACAGAAATCTAGTTGGAAATGCTATAATTCTCTGCTGTGTTCTTGAATTCCTGTTGAATTAGGGGGTGACATTGGCTTTGTAGTTTACTGTGGTCAGGAGTGGCAGTATGGAGTCCTGTGTTTTCTTTTAGTACATAGAGCAGTATGCAATATAGATAAAATAAAAGGTTCCCTTTAAAGGTGCCTCTTATTCTAAAATGAGGTAGGGGTTTTATCTTTGTATGAAATTAATTTTTTGTTGGTGTTGTAAACTGGATCTATAAAAAAGCAGTGACAGTTCTGATGACATCACAGGGCACGTGACATTCCATGACATCACAATTGCAACAGAATGTGCAAATTTCTAAACCTTAATAACTTTGTACTTTAGACCCTGACAGCTTGCAGGGAACTTGTCCAGGTAAGCATCTCTTCCCACAATCTTGGGGACCTGTTCACATATCATGTAGCTGCAGGTGTTTAGAACTGCACCATTTACCCCCCAAAAAATCTGAGCCAACATTTCTGTGTGCAGGGCCAGTTTTAGGCAAAGTGGGGCCCTAGGCAAAAGTTTAAAATGGGGCCCCAAATGCTAACATATTGCACATAATACAGAAGTATTTCTGTTGTGTTTACATGCGCTGAGTTCAGGCCGCTAAACGAGTCTGATCAACAATATTGAAGTTTTTCGCTCGTTTCCCGGCCTCTTTACATCAACTGAGAAAGAGTGATGGGAACAGAACAATCACTATTAGATCATTCTGTCCCCATACAGTATCACATTATTGTCAGCACAGTTGCAGTTTACACCGACGATGTGCTGCTGAGAACAATGATTTTTGTTCCCACATAAACAATCCAATCACTCGATGAATATGCAGCATTTTGCTTGTTTAGTATAATACACCCCATAGTCCTCCATATAATATAATGTGCCCCATAGTCCTCCATATAGTATAATACACTCTCCATAGTCCTCCATATAGTATAATACACTCCCCATAGTCCTCAATATAGTATAATACACTCCATATAGTCCTCCATATATTAAAATACACATATCAGTCCTCCATATAGTATTATACACTACCCATAGTCCTCCATATAGTATAATACACTCCTCAGTCCTCCATATGCACAATGTTCCAAATTATTATGCAAATGGTATTTTTCTCGGATTTTCCTAAAAGTCCTCCATATAATATAATGTGCCCCATAGTCCTCCATATAGTATAATACACTCCTTATATTCCTCTATATATTTAAATACACTCCTCAGTCCTCCATATAGTATAAGACACTCCTCATAGTCCTACATATATTAAAATACACTCCTCAGTCCTCCATATAGTATAATACACTCCTCAGTCCTCCATATAGTATAATACACTCCTCAGTCCTCCATATAGTATAATACACTCCTCAGTCCCCCATATAGTATAATACACTCCTCATAGTCCCCCATATATTAAAATATACTCCTCAGTCCTCCATATGCACAATGTTCCAAATTATTATGCAAATGGTATTTTTCTCGGATTTTCCTAAATGGTCGGTGCAAATGACACTCAGTCTAATAAAAGTCATCACCCTTTAGAGTATACATTGAATTTTATTGAAGAAACCTCCCAATGATAACAGTATAATCTCCAAATGAATAAAACTTCAAAATGCACTGTTCCAAATTATTAGGCACAGTAGAATTTCTAAACATTTGATATGTTTTAAAGAACTGAAAATGCTCATTTGTTGAATTTGCAGCATTAGGAAGTCACATTCACTAAACAAAAAAGTATTTAACTCCAAAACATCCTAACAGGCCAAGTTACATGTTAACATAGGAACCCTTCTTTGATATCACCTTCACAATTCTTGCATCCATTGAACCTGTGAGTTTTTGAAGAGTTTCTGTTTGTATTTCTTTGGATGAAGTCAGAATAGCCTCCCAGAACTGCTGTTTTGATGTGAACTGCCTCCCACCGACATAGATCTTTTGCTTGATGATACTCCAAAGCAGAGGTGTCAAACTTGTTGTGAATTCCGTTCTCGAACTCCCTCCTGTGGTCATGAATGGTACTTCGGCGAGTTCTGTCCGTGGACTCCCTCTGGTGGCTGTGAGTGGAGCTGCTGGTTCTGAGATTCCTTCCTCAGCTGCCCTCGTTTACTGCTAGGCTGGCTTCTCTATTTAACTCCACTCAGATCGTTACTTCATGCCAGCTGTCAATGTCTTAGTACTGGTTCAGATCTCTCCTGGATCTTTCTGATGACCTGCCTACTCCAGCAGAAGCTAAGTCCCTGCTAGTTAATTTGTTGTTCATTGTTTTCTTGTCCAGCTTGCTATCATGATATTGCCTTGCTAGCTGGAAGCTCTGGGATGCAGAGTGGCACCTCCGCACCGTGAGTCGGTGCAGGGGTCTTTTTGCACACTCTGCGTGGTATTTTGTAGTTTTTTGTGCTGACCGCAAAGATACCTATTCTATCCTCTGTCTGTTTAGTGAAGTCTGGCCTCCTTTGCTGAAACCTCTTTCATTCCTGTGTTTGTGACTTCCATCTTAACTCACAGTCAATATTTGTGGGGGGCTGCCTTTTCCTTTGGGGTATTTCTCTGAGGCAAGGTAAGGCTTTATTTCCTATCTTTAGGGGTAGTTAGCTCTTAGGCTGTGAAGAGGCGTCTAGGCAGAGTTAGGTACGCTCCACGGCTATTTCTAGTGTGTGTGATAGGATTAGGGTTTGCAGAACTCACACTTCCCAGAGCTGGTCCTGCTCTACAGTTTAACCATCAGGTCATTCCGGGTGCTCCTAACCACCAGGTCCATAACAGTACAGCTGGCCCGCAAAGTGTTAATGCATCTCAATAGAGGGATAAGAGAAGTTCTGAGGCCATTTTTTTTTCTCTTTTTCTCTGCAGTGTGTTTTGTCTTTCTTTTCCCCTTAACCTCTGGGTGGTTCAGGACTCAAGTGCAGATATGGACATTCAGGGTCTGTCCTCTTGTATGGATCAACTCACTGCAAGGGTACAAAGCATTCAGGATTATGTAGTTCAGAATCCGATGTTAGAGCCTAGAATTCCAATTCCTGATTTGTTTTCTGGGGATAGATCTAAGTTCCTGAATTTCAAAAATAATTGTAGACTGTTTCTTGCTTTGAAACCCCGCTCCTCTGGTGACCCCATTCAGCAAGTAAAAATCATTATTTCTTTGTTACGTGGCGACCCTCAAGACTGGGCATTTTCCCTGGCGCCAGGAGACCCTGCATTGCGTAATGTAGATGCGTTTTTTCTGGCGCTTGGATTGCTTTATGATGAACCGAATTCAGTGGACCAGGCAGAGAAAATCTTGCTGGCTTTGTGTCAGGGTCAGGATGAAGCGGAGGTATATTGTCAGAAGTTTAGAAAGTGGTCTGTGCTTACTCAGTGGAATGAGTGTGCCCTGGCGGCAATTTTCAGAAAGGGTCTTTCTGAAGCCCTTAAGGATGTTATGGTGGGGTTCCCCACGCCTGCTGGTCTGAATGAGTCTATGTCCCTGGCCATTCAGATCGATCGGCGCTTGCGTGAGCGCAAAGCTGTGCACCATTTAGCGGTAACTTCTGAGCAGAGGCCTGAGCCTATGCAATGTGATAGGACTTTGACCAGAGCTGAACGGCAAGAACACAGACGTCTGAATGGGCTGTGTTTTTACTGTGGTGACTCCACTCATGCTATCTCTGATTGTCCTAAGCGCACTAAGCGGTTCGCTAGGTCTGTCACCATTGGTACTGTACAGCCTAAATTTCTTTTGTCCGTTACTCTGATTTGCTCTTTGTCGTCCTATTCTGTTATGGCATTTGTGGATTCAGGCGCTGCCCTGAATTTGATGGACTTGGAGTTTGCCAGGCGCTGTGGTTTTTTCTTGGAGCCCTTGCAGTATCCTATTCCATTGAGGGGAATTGATGCTACGCCTTTGGCCAAGAATAAGCCTCAGTACTGGACTCAGTTGACCATGTGCATGGCTCCTGCACATCAGGAGGATATTCGCTTTTTGGTGTTGCATAATCTGCATGATGTGGTCGTATTGGGTTTGCCATGGCTACAGGTCCATAATCCAGTATTGGATTGGAAATCAATGTCCGTGTCCAGTTGGGGTTGTCAAGGGGTACATGGTGATGTTCCTTTGTGGTCAATTTCTTCTTCCACTCCTTCTGAAGTCCCTGAGTTTTTGTCGGATTACCGGGATGTATTTGATGAGCCCAAATCCAGTGCCCTACCTCCTCATAGGGATTGCGATTGTGCTATTAATTTGATTCCTGGTAGTAAGTTTCCTAAGGGCCGACTGTTCAATTTATCTGTGCCAGAACACGCTGCTATGCGGAGTTATATAGAGGAGTCCTTGGAGAAAGGGCATATTCGCCCGTCGTCGTCACCTTTGGGAGCAGGGTTCTTTTTTGTGGCCAAGAAGGATGCTTCTCTGAGACCTTGTATAGATTACCGCCTTCTCAATAAAATCACAGTCAAATTTCAGTACCCTTTGCCTCTACTGTCTGATTTGTTTGCTCGGATTAAGGGGGCTAGTTGGTTCACCAAGATAGATCTTCGAGGGGCGTATAATCTTGTGCGTATTAAACGGGGCGATGAATGGAAAACAGCATTTAATACGCCCGAGGGCCATTTTGAGTACCTGGTGATGCCATTCGGGCTTTCTAATGCCCCATCTGTGTTTCAGTCCTTTATGCATGACATCTTCCGAAAGTACCTGGATAGATTCATGATTGTATATTTGAATGATATTTTGGTCTTCTCGGATGACTGGGAGTCTCATGTGAAGCAGGTCAGAATGGTGTTCCAGGTCCTTCGTGCTAATTCCTTGTTTGTGAAGGGGTCTAAATGTCTCTTCGGAGTTCAGAAGGTTTCATTTTTGGGCTTCATTTTTTCCCCTTCTACTATCGAGATGGATCCTGTTAAAGTTCAGGCCATTTATGATTGGACTCAGCCTACATCTGTGAAGAGCCTTCAGAAATTCCTGGGCTTTGCTAATTTTTACCGTCGCTTCATCGCTAATTTCTCTAGTGTGGTTAAACCGTTGGCTGATTTGACCAAGAAAGGTGCGGATGTGGTGAATTGGTCCTCTGCGGCCGTTGAGGCTTTTCAGGAGTTGAAACGTCGTTTCTCTTCAGCCCCTGTGTTGTGTCAGCCAGATGTTTCGCTCCCTTTTCAGGTCGAGGTGGATGCTTCTGAGATTGGAGCAGGGGCTGTTCTATCTCAAAGAAGTTCTGAGGGCTCTGTGATGAAGCCATGTGCTTTCTTTTCTAGGAAATTTTCGCCTGCTGAGCGTAATTATGATGTTGGCAATAGGGAGTTGTTGGCTATGAAGTGGGCATTTGAGGAGTGGCGACATTGGCTTGAGGGAGCCAAGCATCGCATGGTGGTCTTGACGGATCACAAGAATCTGACTTATCTCGAGTCTGCCAAGCGGTTGAATCCTAGACAGGCTCGATGGTCGCTGTTTTTCTCCCGTTTCGATTTTGTGGTTTCGTACCTTCCGGGTTCTAAGAATGTGAAGGCTGATGCCCTTTCAAGGAGTTTTATGCCTGATTCTCCGGGAGTTCCTGAGCCGGCTGGTATTCTCAAAGAGGGGGTAATTTTGTCTGCCATCTCCCCTGATTTACGGTGGGTGCTACAGGAGTTTCAGGCTGATAGACCTGACCGTTGTCCAGCGGAGAAATTGTTTGTCCCTGATAGATGGACTAGTAGAGTTATCTCTGAGGTTCATTGTTCGGTGTTGGCTGGTCATCCTGGAATCTTTGGTACCAGGGATTTGGTGGCTAGGTCCTTTTGGTGGCCGTCCTTGTCACGGGATGTGCGTTCCTTTGTGCAGTCCTGTGGGACTTGTGCTCGGGCTAAGCCTTGCTGTTCTCGTGCCAGTGGGTTGCTTTTGCCCTTGCCGGTCCCGAAAAGGCCCTGGACGCATGTTTCCATGGATTTTGTTTCAGATCTCCCTGTCTCTCAGAGGATGTCGGTCATCTGGGTGGTTTGTGATCGCTTCTCTAAGATGGTCCATTTGGTACCCTTGCCTAAATTGCCTTCCTCCTCTGATTTGGTTCCATTATTTTTCCAGCATGTGGTTCGTTTGCACGGCATTCCGGAGAACGTCGTGTCGGACAGAGGTTCCCAGTTTGTTTCAAGGTTTTGGCGGTCCTTTTGTGCCAAGATGGGCATTGATTTGTCGTTTTCTTCGGCTTTCCATCCTTAGACAAATGGCCAAACTGAACGAACCAATCAGACTTTGGAAACATATCTGAGATGCTTTGTTTCTGCTGATCAGGATGATTGGGTGACCTTCTTGCCTTTGGCTGAGTTCGCCCTTAATAATCGGGCCAGTTCGGCTACTTTGGTTTTGCCTTTTTTCTGTAATTCTGGTTTCCATCCTCGTTTTTCTTCAGGGCAGGTTGAGCCTTCGGACTGTCCTGGTGTGGATTCTGTGGTGGACAGATTGCAGCAAATCTGGAATCACGTAGTGGACAATTTGACATTGTCCCAGGAGAAGGCTCAACGTTTCGCTAACCGCCGTCGCTGTGTTGGTCCCCGACTTCGTGTTGGGGATTTGGTTTGGTTGTCGTCTCGTTATGTTCCTATGAAGGTTTCTTCTCCTAAGTTTAAGCCTCGTTTCATTGGTCCCTATAAGATTTCTGAAATTCTTAATCCTGTGTCATTTCGTTTGGCCCTTCCAGCTTCTTTTGCCATCCATAATGTGTTCCATAGGTCGTTGTTGCGGAGATATGTGGCGCCTATGGTTCCCTCCGTTGATCCTCCTGCTCCAGTGTTGGTCGAGGGGGAGTTGGAGTATGTGGTGGAGAAGATTTTAGATTCTCGTATTTCGAGATACTTCAGTACCTGGTCAAATGGAAGGGCTGTGGTCAGGAAGATAATTCCTGGGTTGTTACCTCTGATGTCCATGCTGCCGATTTAGTTTGTGCCTTTCATTTGGCTCGTCCTGATCGGCCTGGGGGCTCTGGTGAGGGTTCGGTGACCCCTCCTCAAGGGGGGGTACTGTTGTGAATTCCGTTCTCGAACTCCCTCCTGTGGTCATGAATGGTACTTCGGCGAGTTCTGTCCGTGGACTCCCTCTGGTGGCTGTGAGTGGAGCTGCTGGTTCTGAGATTCCTTCCTCAGCTGCCCTCGTTTACTGCTAGGCTGGCTTCTCTATTTAACTCCACTCAGATCGTTACTTCATGCCAGCTGTCAATGTCTTAGTACTGGTTCAGATCTCTCCAGGATCTTTCTGATGACCTGCCTACTCCAGCAGAAGCTAAGTCCCTGCTAGTTAATTTGTTGTTCATTGTTTTCTTGTACAGCTTGCTATCATGATATTGCCTTGCTAGCTGGAAGCTCTGGGATGCAGAGTGGCACCTCCGCCCCGTGAGTCGGTGCGGGGGTCTTTTTGCACACTCTGCGTGGTATTTTGTAGTTTTTTGTGCTGACCGCAAAGATACCTTTTCTATCCTCTGTCTGTTTAGTGAAGTCTGGCCTCCTTTGCTGAAACCTGTTTCATTCCTGTGTTTGTGACTTCCATCTTAACTCACAGTCAATATTTGTGGGGGGCTGCCTTTTCCTTTGGGGTATTTCTCTGAGGCAAGGTAAGGCTTTATTTCCTATCTTTAGGGGTAGTTAGCTCTTAGGCTGTGAAGAGGCTTCTAGGCAGAGTTAGGTACGCTCCACGGCTATTTCTAGTGTGTGTGATAGGATTAGGGTTTGCGGTCAGCAGAACTCCCACTTCCCAGAGCTGGTCCTGCTCTACAGTTTAACCATCAGGTCATTCCAGGTGCTCCTAACCACCAGGTCCATAACACAAACTGCATTCCTCGAGGGCTGCCAACAGGTCATGTTTTCAGGATTTCCTTAGCATTCCACAAGGTGCTGGAATCATTCTGTGCAGGTGATTAAATTATCACCTGTGCAATACAAGGAAATCCTGAAAACATGACCTGTTGGCGGCCCTCGAGGAATGCAGTTTGACACCTCTGCTCCAAAGGTTCTCTATACCATGAGTTTATCTCCTTTTATGCCCATAGCAGCCAATGACTCAGAGGTATTCTTTGCAGCATGAGATGGTGCATTGTCATGCATGAAGATGATTTTGCTCCTGAAGGCACGTTTCTGCTTTTTATACCATGGAAGAAAGTTGTCAGTCAGAAACTCTATATACTTTGCAGAGGTCATTTTCACACCTTAAAGGGCCCTACCAGCTGTTTCCCCATGATTCCGGCCCAAAACATGACTCCTCCAGCTCCTTGCTGACGTCGCAGCCATGTTGGGACATGGTGGCCATCCACCAACCATTCACTACTCCATCCATCTTGACCATCCAGGGTTGCTCGACATTCATCAGTAAACAAGACTGTTTGAAAATTAGTCTTCATGTATGTCAGGGCCCACTGCAACCTTTTCAGCTTGTGAACACTTTTTAGGGGTGGCCGAATAGTAGGTTTATGAACCAAAGCAAGCCTTTGAAGGATCCTACACTTTGAGATTTGAGGGACTCCAGAGGCACCAGCAGCTTCAAATATCTGTTTGCTGGTTTGTAATGGCTTTTTCGCAGCTGCTCTCTTAATCCGATGAACTTGCCTGGCAGAAACCTTCCTCATTATGCCTTTATCAGCACGAACATGTCTGTGCTCAGATTCAGCCACAAATCTCTTAACAGTACGATGATCACGCTTAAGTTTTCAGGAAATATCTAATGTTTTCATCCCTTGACCAAGGCATTGCACTATTTGATGCTTTTCGGCAGCAGAGAGATCCTTTTTCTTTCCCATGTTACTTGAAAACTGTGGCCTGCTTAATAATGTGGAACTTCACATCAAGGCTGGAGGACAAACACACCAGACATGGGACAAGAACTGAGAGGGCAGCCCAACACACTACACACGTGGCCAGACATGATGAGGGTGGCCCAACACATCAGACACGTGACCAGACTCAAGGTGAGCAGTCCAATACATGAAACTTGGGGAAAGATTCGAGGCAGGCAGCCCAACACAACAGTCACAAGGTGCCCAGCCCAACACACCACACACAGGCATAGACCCAAGGCGAGCGGCCCAACACACCACACAAGGGCCAGACCTGAGGTGGCCTCCTGGCCCAACACACCAGAACCGAGGCAGCTGGCACAGCAGACCAGACATAGGGCCACGTTCGAGGCGGGTGGCTCAACGCACAAGACATTGAGTCAGACCAGAGGCAGGTGGTCCAATACACCAGACACGGAACCAGACCCAAGGCTGGTGGCCTAACGGCAGACAAGAGGCAGGACCCGAGGCGTACGGTTTAACACACCAGACACGGGGCCAGACCCGAGGCGGGCGGCCGAAGACACCAGACCTGGGATCAGACCTGAGGCAGGCAGCCCAAGACACCAGAAATGAGGTCAGATCCAAGGCGGGCGTGACTACAATTTATTTGGCAGGAAGGAACCGGCTAATTAACTCACCAGAAGCTGATGGGAGTAAGAGTATACATGTCAAAAAAGGTGTTGGCAACAAATAGACTAAAATAGTCCAAATTGATGTGAATAGGTGCCAACTAAAACTATATCACTATAGAAAAAGATAAAGTAGCAAAAACACGCCAGACACGAGGCCAGACTTGAGCTGGTGGCCCAACACACCAGATGCGGGTCAGAACTGAGGCGATGACCCAACACAGCAGACACCAGTTCAGACCCAAGGCAGGCAGCCTAACACACCAAACCTGAGACTGGCTGCCCAACACACCTTTTTTTTTTTTTTTTAAATCAGATACATTTTTATTTAACCAAATTCAAGGTACAAAGCAATAAAAGAAAAATCGCAATGAGAACAACATTAACAATGGTCATTAGTTTCAGAAATTCCCTTCCTCCCTTCCCCTCCCCCTCCCCCCCATTACATACAAGAGCAGCGAATAATGCATGGTATAACCTAAGTTCAGGGTCATCTTCCCTCCACCCAAGGTGTCCATAGTGTCTCAAATGTTCCTATGCCTTTTCTCTTAACATAATTTTTTTTTCCATATTCACAATAGAGTCAGACTCTGAAAAATTCCCTCAATGTAGGCGGATCTTCATTTATCCAGTATTTGGCGATTAGTTTCCGCGCAATATATAATAATCTAGCTATTGCCACCTTATATTTATTATGTACCCAGACCTCCTCCACATAGCCCAGTATACACACCAAAGGATCCCTCTCAGTCCTACAACCATATGATCCTCCTATGGCATTAAGCACCGCTGTCTAATATGGGTTCAGATTTGGACACTGACATAACATATGGAGAATTCCAGCCCCCTCCACCCAGCACCGAGGACACTCAGAAGTCTGTCTAAGACCCGCTCTATAGAGCCGTTAAGTGGTCCTATATACTCTATGGAGTACATATACTTGTGAGAGTCTGCCCGGTTCACATAGCGATAATTGGGGTATATATTCTATAATCACTTCCCATTTATCTTCCTCTATCCTACCCAATTCCTCCTCCCATTTCCCCTGTACTCTAATAGGATAATTATTTATAAAAGTGTGCATTAGATCCTTATAAATGCCCGACACTACCCCTTTTGTTCCCCCCTCTGCGCAGACATAATCAATATATCCTTGTGAATCTCCATATTCATCATCTTGCTCTGCATAACATAAGCATGCCGAAAATGCCCATATTGAAATCTGCAGACCTCCGGTAGCCCATAATCCTCCTGCAACTTTCCAAAGGGCACCAGTCCTGCACCTGAACCATGTACTATATTCCCAGTCTCATCCAATTTTTAAATTCTCCCATTGTAACAAATTCCGGTAGAGTCTCGTTTTGCCATATTGGGGAAAAATTTGTCAAGTGCTCCAAATCCCTAATCTTTTTAATTGCCTCCCAGACTTCATGTATCAGCGCTAAAGTAGGATACACCAAACCCATCTTCCTGAAACTTCCTGCCTCCAACCCCTGAACCAAGTGATCCCTCCCCATCACCTGCACCAAGACCCCTTGTATTGAACCAGCCCTAGACACATCCCTCCACCCCCTCAACTGTTGGCCCTGAGCAGCTAAGTAATAAATCCAAGGGTTCGGAAGCGCCAGTCCCCCTCCATCCTTGGGCCTCTGCAATATCTCAAGTCTGATCCTCGGCTGCTTTTTCCCCCACACAAGATCCCTAAATATAGAGTCAATAGTACAAAAACGCCTATTGAACCAGATAGGGGCATTGTGCAAGACGTACAACAGTTGGGGCATTAAAATCATCTTAATCAAATTAATTCTTCCCACTACTGAAAGATACAGTTTACACCATGCCCCTACTTTACTCCTAAACTTACTCAGCAGTGGAATCAGATTCAAATCTGCATAGCTCGAAATCGGAAGTATGCTCAGGTATTTAAACTGTCGCACCACTGCCAGCCTACTACCCTCCCCCGATACTGGCAAATCAGCAACAATCATCTACAGCCACGACAGTGGATTTTTTCCAGTTAATTTTTAATCCTGATATAGACCCAAATGTTTTAGTAATATCCATTGCTCTCAACAACGACTCTCCAGAATCCTCCAAAAAAAGCAACACATCATCTGCATACAGGGATACTTTTTCTTCTACCAAGCCATATCTGAACTCTTTAACCGAAGCCACCCTCCTAATCATGGGTGGACACACTGCATGTGCAACCTGTGCAGTTGCACAGGAGGACAGGGGGCCCCGATCAGCTGCTCAAATATCTTTCTCTCTCATAGAGCCAGTGGCTGCATCTACACTGAGAGGAAGGGGCCATGCCTGAGTCATTTGCTGTCAGTGAGGGGCCTCTTCCTCTCCTCTGAGTTGATGCTGCCGCTGGCTCTTTGACATGATGAAGGAGCCCGGGGTCCCTGGACACGCTCCCCGGAATCCTTGGACGCGCCCCCAGCTTCTCTTCCTGGTGCAGGCAGGAACAGGCCTGGTAAGTATGGCTGATCTCAGCCAGTCCTGTCTCCTGCCTTCTCCTCACTGCCTCTGACTGCTGCTGGGAACAGCCTCTGAGCAGTCAGTACATCTGACACCTCTCCTGCCTGAGCAGTTCTGACAACTGAACTGCTTGATCAATGTTCACATGAGAGATCACATCAATCCCCCTGCCCCCTCTAGCTACCTCCACCACCTGTACTGAGGGGGCTTTATTGAAAAACTGCGGCACTGGCCCATTCAGATGCAGGAGCTGCAGTGTGAATGCTGCCTGAATGGCCAGTGCAGCCATTTCTCAGTAAAGACCCCTCAGTACAGGGGTGGTAAGTGGCTATGGGGGGAGGGGAGGTTGATGTGATGGCTGATGTTCACATGGGTCAGACACCTGACAACTTCTCAGGAGGAAGAAGTGTCAGATCCACTGACTGCGGGGAGTACACTCTGCAGCTATCATAGGTAGTGAAGAGGCAGGAGGACTGGCGAGAGCTGGAGATCTGGCCAGTAAGTGCTGATGGAGGACTGATGACCCCCAGGATGGAGCTGCTGGAGATGGTAGAATGTACCTGACAGAGGGACAACACGTGTAAGAAACAAAATGTGTACAGACTTACTATCACCTCTGTGTATTACCATACATCTGTGCACCTGTTTGTAAAAGTCTATATATACGTATCTAAATATATAATTGCCTAAGGGGTACTTCTGTCTGTTTGTCTGTAACTTCGGTAACGGAAATCCCGGGTCGCTGATTGGTCACGGCCGGCCGGCCGCGACCAATCAGCGATATTGGGGCGGGAGTTAAACACCGCTTCACTTTTTACTATTGATGCTGCCTATGCAGCATCAATAGTAAAAACGTATAATGTTAAAAATAATAATAATAAAAAAAACATTCTCACCGTCTGCCGCTGTCCGCGCCAGTCTTTCCGCTCCTCGCGCTCTGGTCCCAAGTATGCATTGCGGCAATGAGGTGAGACCGCTGCATGATCACGGGTTATTACCGCAAAGCATTACTGGGAACGGAGCATTGCAAGGAGCATCGCTAAAGGCCTGCGCTGGATCCGGGAGCCACCGGACGGTGAGTCTATAACTATATTTTATTTTAATTGTTTTTTTAACAGGGATATGGTGCACACATTGCTATATACTATGTGGCCTGTGTTATATACTATGTGGGCTGTGTTATATACTGCGTGGGCTGTGTTATATACTACGTGGGCTGTGTTATATACTGCGTGGACTGTGCTGTGTACTGTGTGGGCTGTGCTATATACTACGTGAGCTGTGTTATGTACTGCGTGGGCTGTGCTATATACTACGTGGGCTGTGTTATATACTGCGTGGGCTGTGCTATATACTACATGGGATGTGTTATATACTGCATGGGCTGTGTTATATACTACGTGGGCTGTGCTATATACTACGTGGGCTGTTATATACTACGTGGGCTGTGTTATATACTGTGTGGCCTGTGTTATATACTACGTCTCTGTGCTATATACTGTGGGCTGTGTTATATACTATGTAGCTCTGCTATATACTACGTGGGCTATGTTATATACTGCGTGGGCTGTGTTATATACTATGTGGCTGTGTTATATACTGCGTGGACTGTGTTATATACTGTTTCGCTGTGCTAATATACTGCATGGGCTGTGTTATATACTACTTGGGCTGTGTTATATACTGCGTGGGCTGTGTTATATACTACGTGGCTGTGTTATATACTACATGGGTTGTGTTATATACTGCGTTGCTGTGCTAATATACTGCGTGGTCTGTGTTATATACTACGTGGGCTGTGCTATATACTACATCGCTGTGTTATATACTACGTGGGCTGTGTTATATACTGCGTGGCTGTGCAATATACTACTTGGGCTGTGTTATATACTGCGTGGGCTATGTTATATTTTGCATGGGCTGCGTTATATACTGCATGCCTGTGTTATATACTACGTGGCTGTGCTATATACTGCGTGGCCTGTGTTATATACTACGTCGCACTACATACATATTCTAGAATACCCGATGCGTTAGAATCGGGCCACCATCTAGTGTATGTATATGTACTTATGCACAGTGCTCATATGTATCTGTGGGACACAAAGATAATCACAGTACACTATATATGTATATATATGTATGTGTGAATTAGAACCTAAGTGTACAGTAATCTGTGTGTATAATTATATATATACAGTATACTGTATATGCTACATATAATGCACACACATACACATAGTCATGGCCAAAAGTGTTCTCATGTATCGATGTGTTTGGTTATCTATGCATGTACTGTATGTACAATATATATATTATAGTACCTGAGACACAGTAGGTAGCAAGAGTAAAGATAAATATCACTTAAAGGGGACATGTCAGCAGCTTTGGCCGCTATAAGATACGGCCACCACCTTTCAGGGCTTATCTACAGAATTCTGTAATGCTGTAGATAAGCCCCCGATCCGACCTGAAAGATAAGAAAAATAAGTTTTAGTATACTCACCTGGGGGTAGTCCGGTCCGATGGGTGTCGCAGTTCAGGGTCTGGCGCCTCCCATCTTCTTGCGATGCCGTCTTCCTGTTGCTTCATGGCTCCCTGGCATCACGCTCCTGCACAGGCGTACTTATCTGTCCTGTTGAGGGCAGAGCAAAGTCCTGCAGTGCGCAGGCTCTGACCTTTGCTGGCATCTGTGCACTGCAGTACTATGCGCAGATAAGTACGACTGCGCAGGAGCGCAATGCCGGGGAGTCATGATGCAAGCAGGATGGCGGCAATCATAAGAAGATGGGAGGCACCGGACCCGGAGGTGTGACACTCATAGGACCGGACCACCCCGGGTGAGTATAATAAAACTTATTTTTCTTCTCTTGCAGGTTGGATCGGAGGCTTATATACAGAATTATAGAATGCTGTAGATGAGCCCTGAAAGGTGGTGGCTGTATCTTATATCTGCCAAACTTGGTGACAGGTTCGCTTTAACGGGGCATTCCCGGGGTCAGACAAATCACCAATGCAGTTGCATCGGGCTCAGAAGTGGAGTGCGGCCACGGACACCAGGGAATATTTCAGCTCGAACTGCATCCTTGGACGCACATTCAGCTGAAATATATTACAGCACCGGTGATCCACCAGTTCCTCTGCAGCACATGCCACTCACAAATTTACATTCAGCATCTGACCTTGGTGTCCATGACTGGGGGGCATATGGCAGTGACGACAAGTCAGCTGGTGGCTCTTGCACCGGTTGCAGAAAGGACGCCGTGTGGCGTGGGAGCGGAGAAAGGTGAGTAGAATCGAAATTTTTTTCATGTGTTGCAGAAGAACAAGACAAATTATCAGACAAAGGGGCATGTAGCGCTATGCCTGACATGGTGTGTCCCGATGGCGTGCCTAGGGTGCATGTGTGCTCACTCCCCTGTTCTATAAGGGGCAGCACTTGCACATGGTAAATGCTAAGTTGGGAGGCATTTAGTTAAATGTGTGTTCACTTGCAACGTGTCTCCCAGCCAAAAGCGTGGAGACATCTTGTATAAAAAGCACCCTCCCCAGTAGGGAGGTGCCTGAGCAATCCCTATAGTTACAGTATGTTAGGTGGTTGGTGTGTATGCAACTGTATGTTGCCAGGTCCCCCATCCCTAGTCTGGTATAGTATCCCATACCCTGTGTACTGTTATTAGTGCTCGCTTCCTGTGACTGCTTCGGCGGTGTCCGTATCCTGAAATCGCATCTGCAGTACCGGTACCCTCCTGTCCCTTATTACGTAACATCCTCTCTATTTATGTATGGTGCTGTCCTTTATTATATAGCTTCTAGTGATGAGCAAATATACTCGTTACTCGAGATTTCTCGAGCATGCTCGGGGGTCCTCTGAGTATTTTGTAGTGCTTGGAGATTTAGTTTTCTTCGCCGCAGCTGAATGTTTTACATCTGTTAGCCAGCATAAGTACATGTGGGGGTTGCCTTGGTTGCTAGGGAATCCCCACATGTACTTATGCTGGCTAAAAGATGTAAATCATTCAGCTGCGGCAAGAAAAAGTAAATCTCCGAGCATTAAAAAATACTCGGAGGACCCCCGAGCATGCTCGAGAAATCTCGAGTAAAGAGTATATTCGCTCATCACTAATAGCGTCCTGTTATGTGGAGCGCTGTCCATTATTACACAGTATCATCTCTTGTCATCTACAGCACCGTCCCTTACATGACATACATGACAGTATTCTCATTATTTTTGTTATTCACAGCGTCTTCTCTTTAATGCATGGTGTCCTCTCCTGTAAAATGTAAAATGATTGCTGAGGGAGCAGCATCTGACCAGAAGACCAGTCCATCAGCCCCATCCATCACAAAAGAAGCTTTCCCATGCTCCATCAGCCATCATTTCAGTTTATATCTAACGGGATTTGGATGTTTCGCCCCCAGCAGTTCGTCCTCAGCAGTTTGCCCCCAGCAGTTCGCCCCTGGGTACATTTCGCCCCCGAACAATTCGTCCCCAGCATTTGGCCCCCAGGATGTTTCGCCCCCCAAACATTTCACCCCCGCACAGTTCGCCCCCAGCAGTTTTCCCCCAGCAGTTCGCCCCCAGTAGTTCGCTCCCAGCAGTTCGCCCCTGGGTACATTTCACCCCCCCCACATTTCGTCCCCAGCATTTGGCCCCCAGGATGTTTCGCACCCACACATTTCACCCCGCACATTTTGCCCCCAGCAGTTCGCCCAAATGTTCGCCCCAAGCAGTTCGCCCCTAGGTACATTTCGCCCCCACACATTTTGTCCCCAGCATTTGGCCCCTGGATGTTTCGCCCCCAGCAGTTCACCCCTGGATGTTTGTACCCTTGTGATTCATGAATTCCCATCTGTCATCAATGTTTTGCCCCCAGCAATTCGCCCCCAGCAGTTCGCCCCCAGATGTTTGTACCCTTGTGGTTCTTGAATTCCTGTCCATCATCAATTTTCCTGCCCCTGGCAGTTCGCCCCCGGATGTTTCCACCCTTGTGATTCATGAATTCCCGTCCGTCATCAATGTTTCCCCAGCATTTGGCACCCGGATGTTTCGCCCCCAGCAATTCGCCTCCGGAGGTTTACCCTTGTGGTTCATGAATTCCCGTCAGTCATTAATGTTTCCCCAGCGTTTGACCCCAGATGTTTCACCCCAGAAGTTCATCCCCAGATGTTTGTACCCTTGTGGTTCATTAATTCCTTTCTGTCATCAATGTTTTGCCCCCAGAAGTTTGCCCCCGGCAGTTCGCCCCCAGATGTTTGTAACCTTGTGGTTCATGAATTCCTGTCCGTCATCAATGTTTCACCCCCAGCAGTTCGCCCCCAGCAGTTCACCCCTGGATGTTTGTACCCTTGTGGTTCATGAATTCCTGTCTATCATCAATGTTTCGCCCCCAGCAGTTTGCCCCCAGCAGTTCGCCCCCGGATGTTTGTACCCTTGTGGTTCATGAATTCCTGTCCGTCATCAATGTTTCGCCCTCAGCAGTTTGCCCCTGGATGTTTCACCCCCGAATGTTTCTCCTACAGCATTTTGTCCCTGGATGTGTTGCCATCTGATGTTTCGCACCTAACATTTTGACCCCAGATGTTTCACCCTCAACTTTTGGGGTCAGCATGCAGGGATCAAAACATCTAGGGCTGAACATACCTGGGGGTAAAATATACAGGACCACCTGAAGAAGACGATGTATGCTGTTGAAACGCGTTGTGGCTCAACGCAACCTGGTGTCAGAGTCCTTTTTTCTGCGCTCCTAGGACCGGCTTTTTCTTCTATAACCTGTTATTATATCCTTTATTGGGTGTGCCCAGCCAGAGCTGTGGGGACTCGGCTGTCTACCTTCCCCTTCATGGGACTACTGCCAGCGCTCTACTTACAAACCGCCAACTATTCCTTTGTGACAGCAGAGGCATCCTGCACCCTGGATTGACTGATGAATGGGGCAGGAGTGACGTCATGTCCGTGAGCGGCCTGGAGACATTCAGCCTCACTGCTGCAGCATTCATCATGCTTCATGGATCAGTGATCCAGGGAAGATGAAAAGACAGCCAGAAGCAGGAGAAGACATCACGGGGAACTGCTAGACTGCACTCCATGACCCAAGGAGCTGCAGCTGCGACAGCTAAGTATGTCCATTTTTTTTGTTCTAGGGTGATACTACTCCTTTAAGGCCAGCCAGGAGAGACACTGGGCGAGCTGCTGAAAAGGCAGCCACAGGAATCCCCAGCAATTGGGGTCCTGTATATTTTACCCCAGGTATGTTCAGCCCTAGATGTTTTGATCCCTGCATGTTGACCGCAAAAGTTGAGGGTGAAACATCTGGGGTCAAAATGTTAGGTGTGAAACATCAGATGGCGACACATCCAGGGACAAAATGCTGTAGGAGAAACATTCGGGGGTAAAACATCCGGGGGCGAACTGCTGGGGGCGAAACATTGATGACGGACGGGAATTCATGAACCACAAGGGTACAAACATCCGGGGGCAAACTGCCAGGGGTGAACTGCTGGGGGCGAAACATTGATGACGGACAGGAATTCATGAACCACAAGGTTACAAACATGCGGGGGCGAACTGCCGGGGGCAAACTGCTGAGGTCGAATTGCTGGGGACGAAATGTGCAGGGGTAAAATTTGCAAAGGAGAAACATCCTGGGGGCCAAATGCTGGGGAAGAAATGTGCGGGGGTGAAATTTACAAAGGGACAAACTGCTAGGGGTGAACTGCTGGGGGTGAACTGCTGGGGGTGAACTGCTGGGGTCGAACTGCTGGGGGCGAAATGTGTGGGGGTGAAATGTGCGGGGGCAAAACATCCTGGGGGCCAAAGGCTAAGGATGAAATGTGCGGGGGCGAAATGTACCAAGGGGCGAACTGCTGGGGGCAAACTGTTGGGGGCGAACTTCTGGAGGTGAAACATCCTAGAACCGATGTCATCATGGCCGAGAATCACCAGTGAAGTCGTAATGACCGAGAATCAAAAGTGATGTCATCATGGACGAGAATCACCAGTGATGTCGTAATGGCTGAGAATCACCAGTGATGTCATAATGTCCGAGAATCACCAGTGATGTCATAATGGCTGAGAATCACCAATGATGTCATAATGGCCGAGAATCACCAGTGATCTCATCATGGCTGAGAATCACCAGTGATGTCATAATGGCCGAGAATCACCAGTGATGTCATAATGGCCGAGAATCACCAGTGATGTCATAATGGCCGAGAATCACCAGTGATGTCATAATGGCCGAGAATCACCAGTGATGTCATAATGGCCGAAAATCACCAGTGATGTCATCATGGCCGAGCATCGCCAGTGATGTCATAATGGCCGAACATCACCTGTAATGTCATAATGGCCGAGAATCACCAGTGATGTCATAATGGCCGAGAATCACCAGTGATGTTATCACCAGTGAAGTCATCATGGCCGAGCATCACCAGTGATGTCATAATGGCCAAGCATCACAAGTGATATCATCATGGCCGAGAATCACCAGTGATGTCATCATGGGCGAGCATCACCAGTGATGTCATCATGGCCGAGAATCACCAGTGATGTCATCACCAGTGATGTCATCATGGCCGAGTATCACCAGTGATGTCATAATGGCTGAGCATCACAAGTGACATCATCATAGCCGAGAATCACCAGTGATGTCATCATTGCCGAACATTACCAGTGATGTCATCATGGCCGAGTATCACCAGTGATGTCATCATGCCGAGCATCACCAGTGACGTAATCAAGGCTGAGCATCACCAGTGATGTCATCATAGCTGAGAATCACCAGTGATGTCATCATGACCGAGTATCACCAGTGATGTCCGAGAATCACCAGTGATGTCATAATGGCCGAGACTCTCCAGCGATGTCATCATGGCTGAGAATCACCAGTGATATCATAATGGTCAAGCATCACCAGTGATATCATCAATGCAGAGAATCACCAGTGATGTCATCATGGCCGACAATCACCATTGATTTCATCATGGCCGAGTATCACCAATGATGTCATAATGGCTGCGCATCACCAGAGATGTCATAATGGCCGAGAATCACCAGTGATGTTATAATGGCCGAGCATAACCAGTGATGGCATCATGTCAGAGAATTACCAGTGATGTCATAATGGCCGAGAATCACTAGTGATGTAATAATGGCTGAGAATCACCAGTGACATCATCACCAGTGATGTCATCATGATCGAAAATCACCAGTGATGTCATAATGTCCGAGAATCACCAGTGATGTCATCATGGACGAGAATCACCAGTGATGTCATAATGGCCGAGAATCACCAGTGAAGTCATAATGTCCGAGAATCACCAGTGATGTCATAGTGGCCGAAAATCACCAGTGATGTCATCATGGCCGAGAATCACCAGTGATGTCATCATGGCCGAGAATCACCAGTGATATCATAGTGGCCGAGCATCACCATTGATGTCATCATAGCTAAGAATCACCAGTGAAGTCATCATGGCCAAGCATCACCAGTGATATCGTAATGGCCGAGCATCACCAGTGATGTCATAATGGCTAAGAATCATTAGTGATGTCATAATGGCCGAGAATCATTAGTGATGTCATAATGGCCGAGAATCACTAGTGATGTCATAATGGCTGAGAATCACCAGTGATGTAATCATGACAGAATCACTAGTGATGTCATCATAGCCAAGCATCACCAGTGATATCATAATGGCCAAGAATCACCAGTGATGTCATCATGGATGAGAATCACCAGTGATGTCATCATGGCTGAGAATCACCAGTGATGTCATCATGGCCGAGAATCACCAGTGATGTCATAATGGCCGAGAATCACCAGTGATGTCATAATGGCCGAGAATCACCAGTGATGTCATCATGGCTGAAAATTTACCAGTGATATCATAATGGCCGAGCATCAACAGTGCTGTCATCATGGCTGAGAATCATAAGGGGTATCATAGTTGCCGAGCATCACCAGTGATGGCATCATAGCTGAGAATCACCAGTGAAGTCATCATGGCCGAGCATCACCAGAGGTGTCATAAAGGCCGAGCATCACCAGTGATGTCATAATGGCCAAGCATAACCAGTGATGGCATCATGTCCGAGAATAACCAGTGATGTCATAATGGCCGAGCATCACCAGTGATGTCATAATGGCCGACAATCACTAGTGATGTCATAAAGGCTGAGAATCACCAGTGATATCATCACCAGTGATGTCATCATGACTGAGAATCACTAGTGATGTCATCGTGACCAAGCATCACCAGTGATGTCATAAAGGCTGAGCATCACCAGTGATGTCATCATGGCCGAGAATCACCAGTGATGTCATAATGGCCGAGCATAACCAGTGATATCATCATAGCAAAGAATCACCAGTGATGTCATCATGGTCGAGCATCACCAGTGATGTCATAATTGCCGAAGATCACCAGTGATGTCATAATGGCTGAAAAATAACCAGTGATAGAATCACCAGTGATGTCATAATGGCTGAGCATGACCAGTGATGTCATAATGGCCGACAATCACCAGTGATGTCATAATGGCCGAGAATCACCAGTGATGTCATCATGGCCGAGCATCGACAGTGATGTCATAATGGCCGAGCATCGCCAGTGATGTCATAATGGCCGAGCATCGCCAGTGATGTCATAATGGCCGAGAATCACAAGGGATGTCATCATGGTCGAGCATCACCAGTGATGTCATCATGGCTGAGCATCACCAGTGATATCATCATGGCCGAGAATCACCAGTGATGTGATAATGGTCGAGAATCACCAGTGATGTCATCACCAGTGATGTCATAATGGCTGAGCATCACCAGTGATGTCATCACTAGGGATGTCATAATGGCCAAGAATCACCAGGGATGTCATAATGGCTGAGAATCACCAGTGATGTCATAATGGCCGAGAATCACCAGTGATGTCATCATGGCCGAGAATCACCAGTGATGTCATCATGGCTGAGAATCACCAGTGATGTCATCATGGCCGAGAATCACCAGTGATGTCATAATGGCCGAGAATCAACAGTGATGTCATAATGGCCGAGAATCACCAGTGATGTCATCATGGCCGAGCATCGCCAGTGATGTCATAATGGCCGAGCATCACCAGTGATGTCATCATGGCCAAACATTACCAGTGATGTCACCATGGCTGAGTATCATCAGTGATGTCATCATGCCTAGCATCACGAGTGATGTCATCACGGCCCAGTATCACCAGTGATGTATCATAGCTTGGAATCACCAGTGATGTCATCATGGCCAAGCATCACCAGTGATATAATGGCCGAGCATCACCAGTGATGTCCAAGAATCACCAATGATGTAATAATGGCTGAGAATCACCAGCAATGTCATCATGGCTGAGAATCACCAGTGATATCATAATGGCCGAGCATCACCAGTGATGTCATCATGGCCGAGAATCACCAGTGATGTCATAATGGCCGAGAATCACCAGTGATATCATAGTGGCCGAGCATCACCATTGATGTCATCATAGCTGAGAATCACCAGTGAACTCATCATGGCCAAGCATCACCAATGATATCGTAATGGCCGAGCATCACCAGTGATGTCATAATGGCCGAAAAGCACCAATGATATCATCACCAGTGATGTAATCATGACCGAGAATCACTTGTGATGTCATAATGGCTGAGAATCACCAGTGATGTAATCATGACAGAATCACTAGTGATGTCATCATAGCCGAGCATCACCAGTGATATCATAATGGCCGAGAATCAACAGTGATGTCATCATGGATGAGAATCACTAGTGATGTCATAATGGCCGAGAATAACCAGTGATGTCATAATGTCCGAGAATCACCAGTGATGTCATAATGGCCGAGACTCACCAGTGATGTCATCATGGCTGAAAATCACCAGTGATATCATAATGGCCGAGCATCAACAGTGATGTCATCATGGCTGAGAATCACCAGTGATGTCATAATGGCTGAGCATCACCAGTGATGACATTATGGCCGAGAAGCACCAGTGATGTCATAAAGGCCTACAATCACTAGTGATGTCATAAAGGCTGAGAATCACCAGTGATATCATCACCAGTGATGTCATCATGACTGAGAATCACTAGTGATGTCATCGTGACCAAGCATCACCAGTGATGTCATAAAGGATGAGCATCACCAGTGATGTCATCATGGCCGAGAATCACCAGTGATGTCATAATGGCCGAGCATAACCAGTGATATCATCATAGCAAAGAATCACCAGTGATGTCATCATGGTCGAGCATCACCAGTGATGTCATAATTGCCGAAGATCACCAGTGATGTCATAATGGCTGAAAAATAACCAGTGATAGAATCACCAGTGATGTCATAATGGCTGAGAATGACCAGTGATGTCATAATGGCCGACAATCACCAGTGATGTCATAATGGCCGAGAATCACCAGTGATGTCATCATGGCCGAGCATCGACAGTGATGTCATAATGGCCGAGAATCGCCAGTGATGTCATAATGGCCGAGCATCGCCAGTGATGTCATAATGGCCGAGAATAACAAGGGATGTCATCATGGTCGAGCATCACCAGTGATGTCATCATGGCTGAGCATCACCAGTGATATCATCATGGCCGAGAATCACCAGTGATGTGATAATGGTCGAGAATCACCAGTGATGTCATCACCAGTGATGTCATAATGGCTGAGCATCACCAGTGATATCATCATGGCCGAGAATCACCAGTGATGTGATAATGGTCGAGAATCACCAGTGATGTCATCACCAGGGATGTCATAATGGCCAAGAATCACCAGGGATGTCATAATGGCTGAGAATCACCAGTGATGTCATAATGGCCGAGAATCACCAGTGATGTCATCATGGCCGAGAATCACCAGTGATGTCATCATGGCTGAGAATCACCAGTGATGTCATCATGGCCGAGAATCACCAGTGATGTCATAATGGCCGAGAATCACCAGTGATGTCATAATGGCCAAGCATAACCAGTGACGGCATCATGTCTGAGAATCACCAGTGATGTCATAATGGCCGAGCATCACCAGTGATGTCATCACCAGTGATGTCATAATGGCTGAGCATCACCAGTGATTTCATCACCAGTGATGTCATAATGGCCAAGAATCACCAGGGATGTCATAATGGCTGAGAATCACCAGTGATGTCATAATGGCTGAGAATCAACAGTGATGTCATAATGGCCGAGAATCACCAGTGATGTCATCATGGCCGAGCATCTCCAGTGATGTCATACTGGCCGACCATCACCATTGATGTCATAATGGCCGTGAATCACCAGTGATGTCATCACAAATGAAGTCATCATGGCCGAGCGTCACCAGTGATGTCATAATGGCCGAGCATCACCAGTGATATCATCATGGCCGATAATCACCAGTGATGTCGTAATGGCCGAGAATCACCAGTGATATCATAGTGGCCGAGCATCACCATTGATGTCATCATAGCTGAGAATCACCAGTGATGTCATAATGGCCGAGCATCACCAGTGATATCGTAATGGCCGAGCATCACCAGTGTTGTCATAATGGCCGAGAATCATTAGTAATGTCATAATGGCCGAGAAGCACCAGTGATATCATTACCACTGATGTAATCATGACCGAGAATCACTAGTAATGTCATAATGGCTGAGAATCACAAGTGATGTAATCATGACAGAATCACTAGTGATGTCATCATAGCCGAACATCACCAGTGATATCATAATGGCCGAGAATCACCAGTGATGTCATCATGGATGAGAATCACCAGTGATGTCATAATGTCCGAGAATCACCAGTGATGTCATAATGTCCGAGAATCACCAGTGATGTCATAATGGCCGAGAATCACCAGTGATGTCATCATGGCTGAAAATCACCAGTGATATCATAATGGCCGAGCATCAACAGTGCTGTCATCATGGCTGAGAATCACCAGTGATGTCATAATGGCTGAGCATCACCAGTGATGACATTATGGCCGAGAAGCACCAGTGATGTCATCATGGCTGAGAATCATAAGGGGTATAATAGTTGCCGAGCATCGCCAGTGATGTCATTATAGCTGAGAATCACCAGTGAAATCATCATGGCCAAGCATCAGCAGTGATGTCATCATGGCCGAGCATCACCAGAGGTGTCATAAAGGCCAAGCATCACAAGTGATGTCATAATGGCCAAGCATAACCAGTGATGGCATCATGTCCGAGAATCACCACTGATGTCATAATGGCCGAACATCACCAGTGATGTCATAATGGCCGAGAATCACTAGTGATGTCATAAAGGCCGAGAATCACCAGTGATATCATCACCAGTGATGTCATCATGACCGAGAATCACTAGTGATGTCATCATGACCAAGCATCACCAGTGATGTCATAAAGGCTGAGCATCACCAGTGATGTCATCATGGCCGAGAATCACCAGTGATGTCATAATGGCCGAGCATAACCAGTGATATCATCATAGCAAAGAATCACCAGTGATGTCATCATGGTCGAGCATCACCAGTGATGTCATAATTGCCGAAGATCACCAGTGATGTCATAATAGCTGAAAAATAATCAGTGATGTCATCACCAGTGATGTCATAATGGCCGAGAATCACCAGTGATGTCATAATGGCTGTGAATCACCAGTGATGTCATAATGGCCGAGCATCGCCAGTGATGTCATAATGGCCGAGCATCGCCAGGGATGTCATAATGGCCGAACATCGCCAGTGATGTCATAATGGCCGAGAATCACAAGGGATGTCATCATGGTCGAGCATCACCAGTGATGTCATCATGGCTGAGCATCACCAGTGATATCATCATGGCCGAGAATCACCAGTGATGTGATAATGGTCGAGAATAACCAGTGATGTCATCACCAGTGATGTCATAATGGCTGAGCATCACCAGTGATGTCATCACCAGGGATGTCATAATGGCCAAGAATCACCAGGGATGTCATAATGGCTGAGAATCACCAGTGATGTCATAATGGCCGAGAATCACCAGTGATGTCATCATGGCCGAGAGTCACCAGTGATGTCATCATGGCCGAGAATCCCCAGTGATGTCATCATGGCCGAGAATCACCAGTGATGTCATAATGGCCGAGAATCACCAGTGATGTCATAATGGCCGAGAATCACCAGTGATGTCATAATGGCCGAGAATCACCAGTGATGTCATCATGGCCGAGCATCGCCAGTGATGTCATAATGGCCGAGCATCACCAGTGATGTCATCACCAGTGAAGTCATCATGGCCAAACATTACCAGTGATGTCACCATGGCTGAGTATCATCAGTGATGTCATCATGCCTAGCATCACGAGTGATGTCATCATGGCCGAGTATCACCAGTGATGTATCATAGCTTGGAATCACCAGTGATGTCATCATGGCCAAGCATCACCAGTGATATCATAATGGCCGAGCATCACCAGTGATGTCCAAGAATCACCAGTGATGTAATAATGGCTGAGAATCACCAGCAATGTCATCATGGCTGAGAATCACCAGTGATATCATAATGGCCAAGCATCACCAGTGATGTCATCATGGCCGAGAATCACCAGTGATGTCATAATGGCCGAGAATCACCAGTGATATCATAGTGGCCGAGCATCACCATTGATGTCATCATAGCTGAGAATCACCAGTGAACTCATCATGGCCAAGCATCACCAGTGATATCGTAATGGCCGAGCATCACCAGTGATGTCATAATGGCCGAAAAGCACCAATGATATCATCACCAGTGATGTAATCATGACCGAGAATCACTTGTGATGTCATAATGGCTGAGAATCACCAGTGATGTCATCATGGCTGAGAATCACCAGTGATGTCATAATGGCTGAGCATCACCAGTGATTTCATCACCAGTGATGTCATAATGGCCAAGAATCACCAGGGATGTCATAATGGCTGAAAATCACCAGTGATATCATAATGGCCGAGCGTCAACAGTGATGTCATCATGGCTGAGAATCACCAGTGATGTCATAATGGCCGAGAATCACCAGTGATGTCATCATGGCTGAAAATCACCAGTGATATCATAATGGCCGAGCATCAACAGTGATGTCATCATGGCTGAAAATCACCAGTGATATCATAATGGCTGAGCATCAACAGTGATGTCATCATGGCTGAGAATCACCAGTGATGTCATAATGGCTGAGCATCACCAGTGATTTCATCACCAGTGATGTCATAATGGCCAAGAATCACCAGGGATGTCATAATGGCTGAGAATCACCAGTGATGTCATAATGGCTGAGAATCAACAGTGATGTCATAATGGCCGAGAATCACCAGTGATGTCATAATGGCCGAGAATCACCAGTGATGTCATAATCGCCGAGAATCACCAGTGATGTCATCATGGCCGAGCATCTCCAGTGATGTCTTACAGGCCGACCATCACCATTGATGTCATAATGGCCGTGAATCACCAGTGATGTCATCACAAATGAAGTCATCATGGCCGAGCGTCACCAGTGATGTCATAATGGGCGAGCATCACCAGGGATATCATCATGGCCGATAATCACCAGTGATGTCGTAATGGCCGAGAATCACCAGTGATATCATAGTGGCCGAGCATCACCATTGATGTCATCATAGCTGAGAATCACCAGTGATGTCATAATGGCCGAGCATCACCAGTGATATCGTAATGGCCGAGCATCACCAGTGTTGTCATAATGGCCGAGAATCATTAGTGATGTCATAATGGCCGAGAAGCACCAGTGATATCATTACCACTGATGTAATCATGACTGAGAATCACTAGTAATGTCATAATGGCTGAGAATCACCAGTGATGTAATCATGACAGAATCACTAGTGATGTCATCATAGCCGAACATCACCAGTGATATCATAATGGCCGAGAATCACCAGTGATGTCATCATGGATGAGAATCACCAGTGATGTCATAATGTCCGAGAATCACCAGTGATGTCATAATGTCCGAGAATCACCAGTGATGTCATAATGACTGAGAATCACCAGTGATGCCATCATGGCTGAAAATCACCAGTGATATCATAATGGCCGAGCATCAACAGTGCTGTCATCATGGCTGAGAATCACCAGTGATGTCATAATGGCTGAGCATCACCAGTGATGACATTATGGCCGAGAAGCACCAGTGATGCCATCATGGCTGAGAATCATAAGGGGTATAATAGTTGCCAAGCATCGCCAGTGATGTCATTATAGCTGAGAATCACCAGTGAAGTCATCATGGCCAAGCATCAGCAGTGATGTCATCATGGCCGAGCATCACCAGAGGTGTCATAAAGGCCAAGCATCACAAGTGATTTCATAATGGCCAAGCATAACCAGTGATGGCATCATGTCCGAGAATCATCACTGATGTCATAATGGCCGAACATCACCAGTGATGTCATAATGGCCGAGAATCACTAGTGATGTCATAAAGGCCGAGAATCACCAGTGATCATCACCAGTGATGTCATCATGACCGAGAATCACTAGTGATGTCATCATGACCAAGCATCACCAGTGATGTCATAAAGGCTGAGCATCACCAGTGATGTCATCATGGCCGAGAATCACCAGTGATGTCATAATGGCCGAGCATAACCAGTGATATCATCATAGCAAAGAATCACCAGTGATGTCATCATGGTCGAGCATCACCAGTGATGTCATAATTGCCGAAGATCACCAGTGATGTCATAATAGCTGAAAAATAATCAGTGATGTCATCACCAGTGATGTCATAATGGCCGAGAATCACCAGTGATGTCATAATGGCTGTGAATCACCAGTGATGTCATAATGGCCGAGAATCACCAGTGATGTCATCATGGCCGAGCATCGCCAGTGATGTCATAATGGCCGAGCATCGCCAGTGATGTCAATGGCCGAGCATCACAAGTGATGTCATCATGGCCGAGAATCACCAGTGATGTCATCATGGCCGAGCATCACCAGTGATGTCATCATGGCTGAGCATCACCAGTGATATCATTATGGCCGAGAATCACCAGTGATGTGATAATGGTCGAGAATCACCAGTGATGTCATCACCAGTGATGTCATATTGGCTGAGCATCACCAGTGATGTTATCACCAGTGATGTCATAATGGCCAAGAATCACCAGGGATGTCATAATGGCTGAGAATCACCAGTGATGTCATAATGGCCGAGAATCACCAGTGATGTCATCATGGCTGAGAATCATAAGGGGTATAATAGTTGCCGAGCATCGCCAGTGATGTCATCATAGCTGAGAATCACCAGTGATGTCATAATGGCCGAACATCACCAGTGATGTCATAATGGCCGAGAATCACTAGTGATGTCATAAAGGCCGAGAATCACCAGTGATGTCATAAAGGCTGAGCATCACCAGTGATATCATCATAGCAAAGAATCACCAGTGATGTCATCATGGTCGAGCATCACCAGTGATGTCATAATTGCCGAAGATCACCAGTGATGTCATAATGGCCGAGAATCACCAGTGATGTCATAATGGCTGAGAATCACCAGTGATGTCATAATGGCCGAGAATCACCAGTGATGTCATAATGGCCGAGCATCGCCAGTGATGTCATAATGGCCGAGCATCACAAGTGATGTCATCATGGCCGAGAATCACCAGTGATGTCATCACCAGTGATGTCGTCATGGCTGAGCATCACCAGTTATGTCATAATGGCTGAGCATCACCAGTGACATCATAATAGCCGAGAATCACCAGTGATGTCATCATGGCCAAACATTACCAGTGATGTCATCATGGTCGAGTATCACCAGTGATGTGATCATGCCTAGCATCACGAGTGATGTCATCATGGCCCAGCATCACCAGTGATGTATCATAGCTTGGAAACACCAGTGATGTCATGGCCAAGCATCACCAGTGATATCATAATGGCTGAGCATCACCAGTAATGTCCGAGAATCACCAGTGTTGTAATAATGGCCGAGAAATACCAGCAATGTCATCATGGCTGAGAATCACCAGTGATATCATAATGGCCGAGCATCACCAGTGACGTATCATAGCTGAGAATCACCAGTGTTGTCATCATGGCCAAGCATCACCAGTGATGTCATCATGGCCGAGCATCACCAATGATGTCATAAAGGCCAAGCATCACCAGTGATTTCATCATGGCCGAGAATCACCAGTGATGTCATCATGGCCGAGCATCACCAGCGATGTCATAAAGGCCAAGCATCACCAGTGATATCATAATGGCCGAGCATCACCAGTGATGAATCATAGCTGAGAATCACCAGTGTTGTCATCATGGCCAAGCATCACCAGTGATGTCATCATGGCCGAGCATCACCAGTGATGTCATAAAGGCCAAGTATCACCAGTGATGTCATCATGGCCGAGAATCACCAGTGATGTCATCATGGCCGAACATCACCAGCGATGTCATAAAGGCCAAGCATCACCAGTGATGTCATCATGGCCGAGAATCACCAGTGATGTCATCATGGCTGAGCATAACCAGTGATGTCATCATGGCAAAGAATCGCCAGTGATGTCATCATGGCCGAGCATCACCAGCGATGTCATAAAGGCCAAGCATCACCAGTTATGTCATCATGGCCGAGTATCACCAGTGATATCATAATGGCCGAGCATCACCAGTGATGTCCGAGAATCACCAGTGATGTCATAATGGCCGAGAATCACCAGCGATGTCATCATGGCTGAGAATCACCAGTGATGTCATAATGGCCGAGAATCACCAGTGATGTCATCAATGCAGAGAATCACCAGTGATGTCATAATGGCCGAGCGTCACCAGTGATGTCATAATGGCCTAGAATCACCAGTGATATCATCACCAGTGATGTCATCATGACCGAGAATCACTAGTGATGTCATCATGGCCGAGAATCACCAGTGATGTCATCATGGCCGAGAATCAGCAGGGATGTCATAATGGCCCAGCATCACCAGTGAAGTCGTCATGGCCGAGCATCAGCAGTGATGTCATAAAGGCCAAGCATCACCAGTGAAGTCATCATGGCCGAGAATCACCAGTGATGTCATAATGGCCGAGCATAACCAGTGATGTCATCATGGCAAAGAATCACCAGTGATGTCATCATGGCCGAGCATCACCAGTAATGTCAAAATGGCTGAGCATCACCAGTGATGTCATCATGGCTGAGAATCACCATGGCAACCATTATGACAATCATCATCACCATGGCAACCATTATGACATAACCGTCACCATTGCAACCTAAAATGACATCATCATCTCCATGGCAACCATTATGAAATCATCACCATGGCAGCCATAATGACATATACCATCACCATGGCAACCATTATGACATCATCATCACCATGGCAACCTTTATGACATAACCGCCACCATTGCAACCTATTATGACATCATCATCGCCATGGCAACCATTATGACAGCATCACCATGGAAACCATTATGACATCATCATCGCCATGGCAACCATTATGACATCATCACCATGGCAACCATTATGACATCATCACCACCATGGCAACCTTTATGACATCATCATCGCCATGGCAACCATAATGTCATCATCGCCATGGCAACCGATTATGACATCATCATCACCATGGTAACCATTCTGACATAATCATCGCCATGGCAACCTTCATGACATCATCATCTCCATGGCAACCTTTATGACATCATCACCATGGCAACCATTATGACATCATCATCGTCATGGTAACCATTATGACACCATCACCATGGTGACCAGTATGACATCATCATCACCATGGCAACCTATTATGACATCATCACCATGGCAACCATTATGACATCATCATTGCCATGGCAACCATTATGACATCATCATCGCCATGGCAACCATATGACATCATCACATGGCAACCATTGTGACATCATCATTGCCATGGAAACCATTATGACATAACCATCACCATTGCAAGCTATTATGACATCATCATTGCCTTGGCAACCATTATGCCATCATCATCACCATGGCAACCATTATGACATCATCATCACCATGGCAACCATTATGACATAACCGTCACCATTGCAACCTAAAATGACATCATCATCGCCATGGCAACCATTATGAAATAATCACCATGGCAACTGTCACGATATGGTATGAAATATCATATAGGCTTAGTTTCTCTTGTCAGCCCAGGATGTGGGCTAAGAAACCCCCCCTTCTCTTTTACTTCAGAGTTGAGCTGCCTTTCCACTGTGCATGGGGGAAGAGAGTTTTATTGACGAAAGGCATTTAAGACCGGCATTTCCTGTAGTAGAAAGTGCTCAGCTTTAACTGTTAGAGAAGATTCTAGAATCATGAAAGTCCTTTGTTCTGTTTTTGTAAGATATTAGGCAAACAATTTAAAATACAAACACAAAAATATATCGTCATAATCGCACCATACCCCTCATTCATCTCGTATCATCGCCGGCATTCCAGTGAGACCAAACATGTCCCACCTGTCACGCACACTGACAGAGAAATCCCTACCTCTGTACCAGATGGAGCTAGAAACCTGTGTTTCGAGGGCTGGGTAGATCCTCCGAGTGTGATTATGACGATATATTTTTGTGTTTGTATTTTAAATCGTTTGCCTAATATCTTACAAAAACAGAACAAAGGACTTTCATGATTTTAGAATCTTCTCTAACAGTTAAAGCTGAGCACTTTCTACTACAGGAAATGCCGGTCGTAAATGCCTTTCGTCAATAAAACTCTCTTCCCCCATGCACAGTGGAAAGGCAGCTCAACTCAACACCGTGACCGTCACCAATTGTCAAGATCCCTTAGTCGCTGCCCACAATATGTCACGGATTGGGGTGACTTTTAAACCAACAGACGGCTATCACATGTGCAGGGGGCTTATCCTAGTTATCCCTCCACTGCCACAATGTGATGAAAAAACACACACGAGGCTATTGACCTCTTAGTTTACAGCAGGGGCTTATTTTAGGTATCCCACTGCTCTTCAATATACCATGAACTGCAGGGATTTGTGTCTATCCCGCTTACAGTTCCACTTAACACTTGCAGCTCTCTGGTGCCCCCCCTTACTCTCAGGTCAGATTAGGTACTGCACCCTGGGTAATTAGTCGCCAGAAAGGCTGCCTGCTATGTACTGGCTATTGGGCGCGCTGCAGCGACGCGATAACTACTCCCACTCAGGCAGGAACAATAATTATCAAGCCGCAGTCGCTACAGTGACCCCCCAAAAGCCGGCACACGGTAAGCTGCCACCAGCTCCGATTAACAGGTCCGGAGCTAACCCAAAACAGTAGCGTAAATTCCCTTCAAAGACAGGGTACTTTTTAGAGCATGGAGAAATAACTGGCATGAAATAATATACCCATAAAGTTTATGCAGTGTTTAGCAAAATATTTTACAAAGATGTTATAAATGAGACAACTGCAAATATGTACAGGGTAATTATGAAAATAAAAGGATTAAAGGAAGAAAATATAACTCACATGTTCTTAGTTCATATCAGGTCAGGCAAACACCATGCTAGGGGGAGGGGCTCCCAAAAATCCCAATGCATGAGGTACAGCTCTTCAGGTCAGACCCACATGTTCTTCCAGCAACAGACTGACTGCTGGAGTCCGGCCAAAACAGTTATAGCTTAGGTCGGTGACATCACCAAAAGGGCTGGCTATCCCAGACCCTCCTCTCTCTACATTCTGACTAAGTATAAGCTAAATCTTTCTAAGACTTGTAAATCCGCTGCTGAACATATCATAATCGCACCATACCCCTCATTCATCTCGTATCATCGCCGGCATTCCAGTGAGACCAAACATGTCCCACCTGTCACGCACACTGACAGAGAAATCCCTACCTCTGTACCAGATGGAGCTAGAAACCTGTGTTTCGAGGGCTGGGTAGATCCTCCGAGTGTGATTATGACGATATATTTTTGTGTTTGTATTTTAAATCGTTTGCCTAATATCTTACAAAAACAGAACAAAGGACTTTCATGATTTTAGAATCTTCTCTAACAGTTAAAGCTGAGCACTTTCTACTACAGGAGATGCCGGTCGTAAATGCCTTTCGTCAATAAAACTCTCTTCCCCCATGCACAGTGGAAAGGCAGCTCAACTCCACACCGTGACCGTCACCAATTGTCAAGATCCCTTAGCCGCTGCCCACAATATGTCACGGATTGGGGTGACTTTTAAACCAACAGACGGCTATCACATGTGCAGGGGGCTTATCCTAGTTATCCCTCCACTGCCACAATGTGATGAAAAAACACACACGAGGCTATTGACCTCTTAGTTTACAGCAGGGGCTTATTTTAGGTATCCCACTGCTCTTCAATATACCATGAACTGCAGGGATTTGTGTCTATCCCGCTTACAGTTCCACTTAACACTTGCAGCTCTCTGGCGCCCCCCCTTACTCTCAGGTCAGATTAGGTACTGCACCCTGGGTAATTAGTCGCCAGAAAGGCTGCCTGCTATGTACTGGCTATTGGGCGCGCTGCAGCGACGCGATAACTACTCCCACTCAGGCAGGAACAATAATTATCAAGCCGCAGTCGCTACAGTGACCCCCCAAAAGCCGGCACACGGTAAGCTGCCACCAGCTCCGATTAACGGGTCCGGAGCTAACCCAAAACAGTAGCGTAAATTCCCTTCAAAGACAGGGTACGTTTTTAGAGCATGGAGAAATAACTGGCATGAAATAATATACCCATAAAGTTTATGCAGTGTTTAGCAAAATATTTTACAAAGATGTTATAAATGAGACAATTGCAAATATGTACAAGGTAATTATGAAAATAAAAGGATTAAAGGAAGAAAAGATAACTCACATGTTCTTAGTTCATATCAGGTCAGGCAAACACCATGCTAGGGGGAGGGGCTCCCAAAAATCCCAATGCATGAGGTACAGCTCTTCAGGTCAGACCCACATGTTCTTCCAGCAACAGACTGACTGCTGGAGTCCGGCCAAAACAGTTATAGCTTAGGTCGGTGACATCACCAAAAGGGCTGGCTATCCCAGACCCTCCTCTCTCTACATTCTAAGTATAAGCAAAATCTTTCTAAGACTTGTAATTCCGCTGCTGAACATATCATAATCGCACCATACCCCTCATTCATCTCGTATCATCGCCGGCATTCCAGTGAGACCAAACATGTCCCACCTGTCACGCACACTGACAGAGAAATCCCTACCTCTGTACCAGATGGAGCTAGAAACCTGTGTTTCGAGGGCTGGGTAGATCCTCCGAGTGTGATTATGACGATATATTTTTGTGTTTGTATTTTAAATCGTTTGCCTAATATCTTACAAAAACAGAACAAAGGACTTTCATGATTCTAGAATCTTCTCTAACAGTTAAAGCTGAGCACTTTCTACTACAGGAAATGCCGGTCGTAAATGCCTTTCGTCAATAAAACACCATCTGGTGACATCTACCACAGAAATACATCTGAAAAAGGCGATAAAAATGCAACATGTTGCGTTTGCCGCGCCCTGACAGGTGCGCCCTAACGCCGCATGCGGCGTACAACGCACCACAACGCATGACAACGCATGTACATGCGGCCCCATGCGGCGCCAATGTTAAAGATAGGGCCGCACGACGCATGCGTTTTCTTGCGGCGACGACGCTGCGGCGCACACCGCAAATGTGAACGTAGCCTAAAATAGTCCAAATTGATGTGAATAGGTGCCAACTAAAACTATATTACTATACAAAAAGATAAAGTAGCAAAAACACGCCAGACACGAGGCCAGACTTGAGCTGGTGGCCCAACACACCAGATGCGGGTCAGAACTGAGGCGATGACCCAACACAGCAGACACCAGTTCAGACCCAAGGCAGGCAGCCTAACACACCAAACCTGAGACTGGCTGCCCAACACACCTTTTTTTTTTTTTAAATCAGATACATTTTTATTTAACCAAATTCAAGGTACAAAGCAATAAAAGAAAAATCGCAATGAGAACAACATTAACAATGGTCATTAGTTTCAGAAATTCCCTTCCTCCCTTCCCCTCCCCCTCCCCCTCCCCCCCATTACATACAAGAGCAGCGAATAATGCATGGTATAACCTAAGTTCAGGGTCATCTTCTCTCCACCCAAGGTGTCCATAGTGTCTCAAATGTTCCTATGCCTTTTCTCTTAACATAATTTTTTTTTTCCATATTCACAATAGAGTCAGACTCTGAAAAATTCCCTCAATGTAGGCGGATCTTCATTTATCCAGTATTTGGCGATTAGTTTCCGCGCAATATATAATAATCTAGCTATTGCCACCTTATATTTATTATGTACCCAGACCTCCTCCACATAGCCCAGTATACACACCAAAGGATCCCTCTCAGTCCTACAACCATATGATCCTCCTATGGCATTAAGCACCGCTGTCTAATATCGGTTCAGATTTGGACACTGACATAACATATGGAGAATTCCAGCCCCCTCCACCCAGCACCGAGGACACTCAGAAGTCTGTCTAAGGCCAGGGTCACACTAGACCGTAATACGGACGAGTGCTATGCGATAAAAAATCGCATAGCACTCGGCCCAATGTTAATCTATGGTGCAGCTCCCATCATCCGATATTTTCTCCACCGTATTTCGGATCCGAGGGAACTCGCATCAGGCTGCGATTGTCAGCGTATCTCGGCCGAGACTCGCCAATGAAAGTCTATGGGTGCGAGAAAAAATCGGATTACACACGGACCATGCGTGTACATTGCGAGAAATACGCAGCGGTGTTCTATTGAAAAGCCGGTAATTCAATTGCCGGGTTTGCATTTTTCCTTCACAAACCCGACAGGATATGAGACATGGTTTACATACAGTAAACCATCTCATATCCCCCTTTTTTTTGCATATTCCACACTACTAATGTTAGTAGTGTGTATGTGCAAAATTTCAGCGCTGTAGCTGCTAAAATAAAGGGTTAAATGGCGGAAAAAATTGGCGTGGGCTCCCGCGCAATTTTCTCCGCCAGAGTGGTAAAGCCAGTGACTGAGGGCAGATATTAATAGCCAGGAGAGGGTCCATGGTTATTGCCCCCCCCCTGGCTACAAACATCTGCCCCCAGCCACCCCAGAAAAGGCACATCTGGAAGATGCGCCTATTCTGGCACTTGGCCACTTTCTTCCCACTCCCTGTAGCGGTGGGCTATGGGGTAATGAAGGGTTAATGCCACCTTGCTATTGTAAGGTGACATTAAGCCAGATTAATAATGGAGAGGCATCAATTATGACACCTATCCATTATTAATCCAATTGTATGAAAGGGTTAAAAAACACACACACACATGATTTAAAAGTATTTTAATGAAATAAACGCAGCGGTTGTTGTAATAATTTATTGCTCTCTCAATCCATCAGCAACACCCTCGCTTGGAAAAATAATAAACGCACAAGATACATACCTTCTGATGTCCTATCACGTCCAACGAGGTAATCCATCTGAAGGGGTTAACTAATATTACAGGCACGAGCTGCGATAAACCACTCGCTCGTGCCTGTAATCCCCGGGTGCTGAAAGGAAAGCAGTGATCTATACTTACATTGAGTCGCGGTGATGCGCCCCTGCTGGATGTTCTCATGAACTGCAGCCTGGGAACTTTTTCCCACGCTCCAGGTCATATGAGGACATCCACCAGGGGGCGCATCACCGCGACTGTGGGAAATGTAGGTCAATGACCTACATTTCATTCATTCGCCAGGGATTACAGGCACGGAGCACAGCTGCATTTGCAGGGCTCCTGCTTGTAAAATATTTTAACCCCTTCAGATCATGGATTACCTCGTGGGACGTGACGGTTCAGCTGAGGGTATGTATCTTGTGCGTTTCTTATTTTTCCAAGCGAGGGTGTTGCTGATGGATTGAGAGAGCAATAAAATACTGAAACAATCGCTGTGTTTATTTCATTAAAATGATTTTTAATAATGTGTGTGTTTTTTAACCCTTTCAGACAATTGGATTAATAATGGCTAGGTGTCATCATTGACGCCTCTCCATTATTAATCTGGCTTAATGTCACCTTACAATAGCAAGGTGGCATTAACCCTTCATTCCCCATAGCCCACCGCTACAGGGAGTGGGAAGAGAGTGGCCAAGTGCCAGAATAGGCGCATCTTCCAGATGTGCCTTTTCTGGGGTGGCTGGGGGCAGATGTTTTTAGCCACGGGGGGGCCAATAACCATGGACCCGCTCCTGGCTATTAATATCTGCCCTCAGTCACTGGCTTTACCACTCTGGCGGAGAAAATTGCGCGGGAGCCCACGCCAATTTTTTCCGCCATTTAACCCTTTATTTTAGCAGCTACAGCGCTGAAATTTTGCACATACACACTACTAACATTAGTAGTGTGGAATATGCAAAAAAAAAGGGGATATGAGATGGTTTACTGTATGAAAACCATGTCTCATATCCTGTCGGGTTTAGGCAGGAGAAATGCAAAGTCGGCAATTGAATTACCGACTTTTCACAGATATCGCGCTGAATGAAATATAAATACAGAATATATATATATGTGTCTCAATGACATATCTCTATATATATATACTGTATATATGTTTTCCCGAACATTTGAGCACATAAATCCATTAGATGTCGGTTTTGCAAGCTTGCGAGCAAATCTCAGCATACGGATGCCATACGGATTACATACGGATGTCACACGGATCATTTGATGCGAGGAAATTGCATCCTCGCACTGCACACGGATCACTGTTTTTGAAACATTTGTGCGATTCTCGGCCGTGAAAAACGGACCGTTTTTTTATACGTTAAGTGTGTCCCCGGCCTAAGACCCGCTCTATAGAGCCGTTAAGTGGTCCTATATACTCTATGGAGTACATATACTTGTGAGAGTCTGCCCGGTTCACATAGCGATAATTGGGGTATATATTCTATAATCACTTCCCATTTATCTTCCTCTATCCTACCCAATTCCTCCTCCCATTTCCCCTGTACTCTAATATAAATGCCCGACACTACCCCTTTTGTTCCCCCCTCTGCGCAGACATAATCAATATATCCTTGTGAATCTCCATATTCATCGTCTTGCTCTGCATAACATAAGCATGCCGAAAATGCCCATATTGAAATCTGCAGACCTCCGGTAGCCCATAATCCTCCTGCAACTTTCCAAAGGGCACCAGTCCTGCACCTGAACCATGTCCTATATTCCCAGTCTCATCCAATTTTTAAATTCTCCCATTGTAACAAATTCCGGTAGAGTCTCGTTTTGCCATATTGGGGAAAAATTTGTCAAGTGCTCCAAATCCCTAATCTTTTTAATTGCCTCCCAGACTTCATGTATCAGCGCTAAAGTAGGATACACCAAACCCATCTTCCTGAAACTTCCTGCCTCCAACCCCTGAACCAAGTGATCCCTCCCCATCACCTGCACCAAGACCCCTTGTATTGAACCAGCCCTAGACACATCCCTCCACCCCCTCAACTGTTGGCCCTGAGCAGCTAAGTAATAAATCCAAGGGTTCGGAAGCGCCAGTCCCCCTCCATCCTTGGGCCTCTGCAATATCTCAAGTCTGATCCTCGGCTGCTTTTTCCCCCACACAAGATCCCTAAATATAGAGTCAATAGTACAAAAACACCTATTGAACCAGTTGGGGCATTGTGCAAGACGTACAACAGTTGGGGCATCAAAATCATCTTAATCAAATTAATTCTTCCCACTACTGTAGGATACAGTTTACACCATGCCCCTACTTTACTCCTAAACTTACTCAGCAGTGGAATCAGATTCAAATCTGCATAGCTCGAAATCGGAAGTATGCTCAGGTATTTAAACTGTCGCACCACTGACAGCCTACTACCCTCCCCCGATACTGGCAAATCAGCAACAATCATCTACAGCCACGACAGTGGATTTTTTCCAGTTAATTTTTAATCCTGATATAGACCCAAATGTTTTAGTAATATCCATTGCTCTCAACAACGACTCTCCAGAATCCTCCAAAAAAAGCAACACATCATCTGCATACAGGGATACTTTTTCTTCTACCAAGCCATATCTGAACTCTTTAACCGAAGCCACCCTCCTAATCATGGGTGGACACACTGCATGTGCAACCTGTGCAGTTGCACAGGAGGACAGGGGGCCCCGATCAGCTGCTCAAATATCTTTCTCTCTCATAGAGCCAGTGGCTGCATCTACACTGAGAGGAAGGGGCCATGCCTGAGTCATTTGCTGTCAGTGAGGGGCCTCTTCCTCTCCTCTGAGTTGATGCTGCCGCTGGCTCTTTGACATGATGAAGGAGCCCGGGGTCCCTGGACACGCTCCCCGGAATCCTTGGACGCGCCCCCAGCTTCTCTTCCTGGTGCAGGCAGGAACAGGCCTGGTAAGTATGGTTGATCTCAGCCAGTCCTGTCTCCTGCCTTCTCCTCACTGCCTCTGACTGCTGCTGGGAACAGCCTCTGAGCAGTCAGTACATCTGACACCTCTCCTGCCTCCTGAGCAGTTCTGACAACTGAACTGCTTGATCAATGTTCACATGAGAGATCACATCAATCCCCCTGCCCCCTCTAGCTACCTCCACCACCTGTACTGAGGGGGCTTTATTGAAAAACTGCGGCACTGGCCCATTCAGATGCAGGAGCTGCAGTGTGAATGCTGCCTGAATGGCCAGTGCAGCCATTTCTCAGTAAAGACCCCTCAGTACAGGGGTGGTAAGTGGCTATGGGGGGAGGGGAGGTTGATGTGATGGCTGATGTTCACATGGGTCAGACACCTGACAACTTCTCAGGAGGAAGAAGTGTCAGATCCACTGACTGCGGGGAGTACACTCTGCAGCTATCATAGGTAGTGAAGAGGCAGGAGGACTGGCGAGAGCTGGAGATCTGGCCAGTAAGTGCTGATGGAGGACTGATGACCCCCAGGATGGAGCTGCTGGAGATGGTAGAATGTACCTGACAGAGGGACAACACGTGTAAGAAACAAAATGTGTACAGACTTACTATCACCTCTGTGTATTACCATACATCTGTGCACCTGTTTGTAAAAGTCTATATATACGTATCTAAATATATAATTGCCTAAGGGGTACTTCTGTCTGTTTGTCTGTAACTTCGGTAACGGAAATCCCGGGTCGCTGATTGGTCACGGCCGGCCGGCCGCGACCAATCAGCGATATTGGGGCGGGAGTTAAACACCGCTTCACTTTTTACTATTGATGCTGCCTATGCAGCATCAATAGTAAAAACGTATAATGTTAAAAATAATAATAATAAAAAAAACATTCTCACCGTCTGCCGCTGTCCGCGCCAGTCTTTCCGCTCCTCGCGCTCTGGTCCCAAGTATGCATTGCGGCAATGAGGTGAGACCGCTGCATGATCACGGGTTATTACCGCAAAGCATTACTGGGAACGGAGCATTGCAAGGAGCATCGCTAAAGGCCTGCGCTGGATCCGGGAGCCACCGGACGGTGAGTCTATAACTATATTTTATTTTAATTGTTTTTTTAACAGGGATATGGTGCACACATTGCTATATACTATGTGGCCTGTGTTATATACTATGTGGGCTGTGTTATATACTGCGTGGGCTGTGTTATATACTACGTGGGCTGTGTTATATACTGCGTGGACTGTGCTGTGTACTGTGTGGGCTGTGCTATATACTACGTGAGCTGTGTTATGTACTGCGTGGGCTGTGCTATATACTACGTGGGCTGTGTTATATACTGCGTGGGCTGTGCTATATACTACATGGGATGTGTTATATACTGCATGGGCTGTGTTATATACTACGTGGGCTGTGCTATATACTACGTGGGCTGTTATATACTACGTGGGCTGTGTTATATACTGTGTGGCCTGTGTTATATACTACGTCTCTGTGCTATATACTGTGGGCTGTGTTATATACTATGTAGCTCTGCTATATACTACGTGGGCTATGTTATATACTGCGTGGGCTGTGTTATATACTATGTGGGCTGTGTTATATACTGCGTGGACTGTGTTATATACTGTTTCGCTGTGCTAATATACTGCATGGGCTGTGTTATATACTACTTGGGCTGTGTTATATACTGCGTGGGCTGTGTTATATACTACGTGGCTGTGTTATATACTACATGGGTTGTGTTATATACTGCGTTGCTGTGCTAATATACTGCGTGGTCTGTGTTATATACTACGTGGGCTGTGCTATATACTACATCGCTGTGTTATATACTACGTGGGCTGTGTTATATACTGCGTGGCTGTGCAATATACTACTTGGGCTGTGTTATATACTGCGTGGGCTATGTTATATTTTGCATGGGCTGCGTTATATACTGCATGCCTGTGTTATATACTACGTGGCTGTGCTATATACTGCGTGGCCTGTGTTATATACTACGTCGCACTACATACATATTCTAGAATACCCGATGCGTTAGAATCGGGCCACCATCTAGTGTATGTATATGTACTTATGCACAGTGCTCATATGTATCTGTGGGACACAAAGATAATCACAGTACACTATATATGTATATATATGTATGTGTGAATTAGAACCTAAGTGTACAGTAATCTGTGTGTATAATTATATATATACAGTATACTGTATATGCTACATATAATGCACACACATACACATAGTCATGGCCAAAAGTGTTCTCATGTATCGATGTGTTTGGTTATCTATGCATGTACTGTATGTACAATATATATATTATAGTACCTGAGACACAGTAGGTAGTAAGAGTAAAGATAAATATCACTTAAAGGGGACATGTCAGCAGCTTTGGCCGCTATAAGATACGGCCACCACCTTTCAGGGCTTATCTACAGAATTCTGTAATGCTGTAGATAAGCCCCCGATCCGACCTGAAAGATAAGAAAAATAAGTTTTAGTATACTCACCTGGGGGTAGTCCGGTCCGATGGGTGTCGCAGTTCAGGGTCTGGCGCCTCCCATCTTCTTGCGATGCCGTCTTCCTGTTGCTTCATGGCTCCCTGGCATCACGCTCCTGCACAGGCGTACTTATCTGTCCTGTTGAGGGCAGAGCAAAGTCCTGCAGTGCGCAGGCTCTGACCTTTGCTGGCATCTGTGCACTGCAGTACTATGCGCAGATAAGTACGACTGCGCAGGAGCGCAATGCCGGGGAGTCATGATGCAAGCAGGATGGCGGCAATCATAAGAAGATGGGAGGCACCGGACCCGGAGGTGTGACACTCATAGGACCGGACCACCCCGGGTGAGTATAATAAAACTTATTTTTCTTCTCTTGCAGGTTGGATCGGAGGCTTATATACAGAATTATAGAATGCTGTAGATGAGCCCTGAAAGGTGGTGGCTGTATCTTATATCTGCCAAACTTGGTGACAGGTTCGCTTTAACGGGGCATTCCCGGGGTCAGACAAATCACCAATGCAGTTGCATCGGGCTCAGAAGTGGAGTGCGGCCACGGACACCAGGGAATATTTCAGCTCGAACTGCATCCTTGGACGCACATTCAGCTGAAATATATTACAGCACCGGTGATCCACCAGTTCCTCTGCAGCACATGCCACTCACAAATTTACATTCAGCATCTGACCTTGGTGTCCATGACTGGGGGGCATATGGCAGTGACGACAAGTCAGCTGGTGGCTCTTGCACCGGTTGCAGAAAGGACGCCGTGTGGCGTGGGAGCGGAGAAAGGTGAGTAGAATCGAAATTTTTTTCATGTGTTGCAGAAGAACAAGACAAATTATCAGACAAAGGGGCATGTAGCGCTATGCCTGACATGGTGTGTCCCGATGGCGTGCCTAGGGTGCATGTGTGCTCACTCCCCTGTTCTATAAGGGGCAGCACTTGCACATGGTAAATGCTAAGTTGGGAGGCATTTAGTTAAATGTGTGTTCACTTGCAACGTGTCTCCCAGCCAAAAGCGTGGAGACATCTTGTATAAAAAGCACCCTCCCCAGTAGGGAGGTGCCTGAGCAATCCCTATAGTTACAGTATGTTAGGTGGTTGGTGTGTATGCAACTGTATGTTGCCAGGTCCCCCATCCCTAGTCTGGTATAGTATCCCATACCCTGTGTACTGTTATTAGTGCTCGCTTCCTGTGACTGCTTCGGCGGTGTCCGTATCCTGAAATCGCATCTGCAGTACCGGTACCCTCCTGTCCCTTATTACGTAACATCCTCTCTATTTATGTATGGTGCTGTCCTTTATTATATAGCTTCTAGTGATGAGCAAATATACTCGTTACTCGAGATTTCTCGAGCATGCTCGGGGGTCCTCTGAGTATTTTGTAGTGCTTGGAGATTTAGTTTTCTTCGCCGCAGCTGAATGTTTTACATCTGTTAGCCAGCATAAGTACATGTGGGGGTTGCCTTGGTTGCTAGGGAATCCCCACATGTACTTATGCTGGCTAAAAGATGTAAATCATTCAGCTGCGGCAAGAAAAAGTAAATCTCCGAGCATTAAAAAATACTCGGAGGACCCCCGAGCATGCTCGAGAAATCTCGAGTAAAGAGTATATTCGCTCATCACTAATAGCGTCCTGTTATGTGGAGCGCTGTCCATTATTACACAGTATCATCTCTTGTCATCTACAGCACCGTCCCTTACATGACATACATGACAGTATTCTCATTATTTTTGTTATTCACAGCGTCTTCTCTTTAATGCATGGTGTCCTCTCCTGTAAAATGTAAAATGATTGCTGAGGGAGCAGCATCTGACCAGAAGACCAGTCCATCAGCCCCATTCATCACAAAAGAAGCTTTCCCATGCTCCATCAGCCATCATTTCAGTTTATATCTAACGGGATTTGGATGTTTCGCCCCCAGCAGTTCGTCCTCAGCAGTTTGCCCCCAGCAGTTCGCCCCTGGGTACATTTCGCCCCCGAACATTTCGTCCCCAGCATTTGGCCCCCAGGATGTTTCGCCCCCCAAACATTTCACCCCCGCACAGTTCGCCCCCAGCAGTTTTCCCCCAGCAGTTCGCCCCCAGTAGTTCGCTCCCAGCAGTTCGCCCCTGGGTACATTTCACCCCCCCCACATTTCGTCCCCAGCATTTGGCCCCCAGGATGTTTCGCACCCACACATTTCACCCCGCACATTTTGCCCCCAGCAGTTCGCCCAAATGTTCGCCCCAAGCAGTTCGCCCCTAGGTACATTTCGCCCCCACACATTTTGTCCCCAGCATTTGGCCCCTGGATGTTTCGCCCCCAGCAGTTCACCCCTGGATGTTTGTACCCTTGTGATTCATGAATTCCCATCTGTCATCAATGTTTTGCCCCCAGCAATTCGCCCCCAGCAGTTCGCCCCCAGATGTTTGTACCCTTGTGGTTCTTGAATTCCTGTCCATCATCAATTTTCCTGCCCCTGGCAGTTCGCCCCCGGATGTTTCCACCCTTGTGATTCATGAATTCCCGTCCGTCATCAATGTTTCCCCAGCATTTGGCACCCGGATGTTTCGCCCCCAGCAATTCGCCTCCGGAGGTTTACCCTTGTGGTTCATGAAGTCCCGTCAGTCATTAATGTTTCCCCAGCATTTGACCCCAGATGTTTCACCCCAGAAGTTCATCCCCAGATGTTTGTACCCTTGTGGTTCATTAATTCCTTTCTGTCATCAATGTTTTGCCCCCAGAAGTTTGCCCCCGGCAGTTCGCCCCCAGATGTTTGTAACCTTGTGGTTCATGAATTCCTGTCCGTCATCAATGTTTCACCCCCAGCAGTTCGCCCCCAGCAGTTCACCCCTGGATGTTTGTACCCTTGTGGTTCATGAATTCCTGTCTATCATCAATGTTTCGCCCCCAGCAGTTTGCCCCCAGCAGTTCGCCCCCGGATGTTTGTACCCTTGTGGTTCATGAATTCCTGTCCGTCATCAATGTTTCGCCCTCAGCAGTTTGCCCCTGGATGTTTCACCCCCGAATGTTTCTCCTACAGCATTTTGTCCCTGGATGTGTTGCCATCTGATGTTTCGCACCTAACATTTTGACCCCAGATGTTTCACCCTCAACTTTTGGGGTCAGCATGCAGGGATCAAAACATCTAGGGCTGAACATACCTGGGGGTAAAATATACAGGACCACCTGAAGAAGACGATGTATGCTGTTGAAACGCGTTGTGGCTCAACGCAACCTGGTGTCAGAGTCCTTTTTTCTGCGCTCCTAGGACCGGCTTTTTCTTCTATAACCTGTTATTATATCCTTTATTGGGTGTGCCCAGCCAGAGCTGTGGGGACTCGGCTGTCTACCTTCCCCTTCATGGGACTACTGCCAGCGCTCTACTTACAAACCGCCAACTATTCCTTTGTGACAGCAGAGGCATCCTGCACCCTGGATTGACTGATGAATGGGGCAGGAGTGACGTCATGTCCGTGAGCGGCCTGGAGACATTCAGCCTCACTGCTGCAGCATTCATCATGCTTCATGGATCAGTGATCCAGGGAAGATGAAAAGACAGCCAGAAGCAGGAGAAGACATCACGGGGAACTGCTAGACTGCACTCCATGACCCAAGGAGCTGCAGCTGCGACAGCTAAGTATGTCCATTTTTTTTGTTCTAGGGTGATACTACTCCTTTAAGGCCAGCCAGGAGAGACACTGGGCGAGCTGCTGAAAAGGCAGCCACAGGAATCCCCAGCAATTGGGGTCCTGTATATTTTACCCCAGGTATGTTCAGCCCTAGATGTTTTGATCCCTGCATGTTGACCGCAAAAGTTGAGGGTGAAACATCTGGGGTCAAAATGTTAGGTGTGAAACATCAGATGGCGACACATCCAGGGACAAAATGCTGTAGGAGAAACATTCGGGGGTAAAACATCCGGGGGCGAACTGCTGGGGGCGAAACATTGATGACGGACGGGAATTCATGAACCACAAGGGTACAAACATCCGGGGGCAAACTGCCAGGGGTGAACTGCTGGGGGCGAAACATTGATGACGGACAGGAATTCATGAACCACAAGGTTACAAACATGCGGGGGCGAACTGCCGGGGGCAAACTGCTGAGGTCGAATTGCTGGGGACGAAATGTGCAGGGGTAAAATTTGCAAAGGAGAAACATCCTGGGGGCCAAATGCTGGGGAAGAAATGTGCGGGGGTGAAATTTACAAAGGGACAAACTGCTAGGGGTGAACTGCTGGGGGTGAACTGCTGGGGGTGAACTGCTGGGGTCGAACTGCTGGGGGCGAAATGTGTGGGGGTGAAATGTGCGGGGGCAAAACATCCTGGGGGCCAAAGGCTAAGGATGAAATGTGCGGGGGCGAAATGTACCAAGGGGCGAACTGCTGGGGGCAAACTGTTGGGGGTGAACTTCTGGAGGTGAAACATCCTAGAACCGATGTCATCATGGCCGAGAATCACCAGTGAAGTCGTAATGACCGAGAATCAAAAGTGATGTCATCATGGACGAGAATCACCAGTGATGTCGTAATGGCTGAGAATCACCAGTGATGTCATAATGTCCGAGAATCACCAGTGATGTCATAATGGCTGAGAATCACCAATGATGTCATAATGGCCGAGAATCACCAGTGATCTCATCATGGCTGAGAATCACCAGTGATGTCATAATGGCCGAGAATCACCAGTGATGTCATAATGGCCGAGAATCACCAGTGATGTCATAATGGCCGAGAATCACCAGTGATGTCATAATGGCCGAGAATCACCAGTGATGTCATAATGGCCGAAAATCACCAGTGATGTCATCATGGCCGAGCATCGCCAGTGATGTCATAATGGCCGAACATCACCTGTAATGTCATAATGGCCGAGAATCACCAGTGATGTCATAATGGCCGAGAATCACCAGTGATGTTATCACCAGTGAAGTCATCATGGCCGAGCATCACCAGTGATGTCATAATGGCCAAGCATCACAAGTGATATCATCATGGCCGAGAATCACCAGTGATGTCATCATGGGCGAGCATCACCAGTGATGTCATCATGGCCGAGAATCACCAGTGATGTCATCACCAGTGATGTCATCATGGCCGAGTATCACCAGTGATGTCATAATGGCTGAGCATCACAAGTGACATCATCATAGCCGAGAATCACCAGTGATGTCATCATTGCCGAACATTACCAGTGATGTCATCATGGCCGAGTATCACCAGTGATGTCATCATGCCGAGCATCACCAGTGACGTAATCAAGGCTGAGCATCACCAGTGATGTCATCATAGCTGAGAATCACCAGTGATGTCATCATGACCGAGTATCACCAGTGATGTCCGAGAATCACCAGTGATGTCATAATGGCCGAGACTCTCCAGCGATGTCATCATGGCTGAGAATCACCAGTGATATCATAATGGTCAAGCATCACCAGTGATATCATCAATGCAGAGAATCACCAGTGATGTCATCATGGCCGACAATCACCATTGATTTCATCATGGCCGAGTATCACCAATGATGTCATAATGGCTGCGCATCACCAGAGATGTCATAATGGCCGAGAATCACCAGTGATGTTATAATGGCCGAGCATAACCAGTGATGGCATCATGTCAGAGAATTACCAGTGATGTCATAATGGCCGAGAATCACTAGTGATGTAATAATGGCTGAGAATCACCAGTGACATCATCACCAGTGATGTCATCATGATCGAAAATCACCAGTGATGTCATAATGTCCGAGAATCACCAGTGATGTCATCATGGACGAGAATCACCAGTGATGTCATAATGGCCGAGAATCACCAGTGAAGTCATAATGTCCGAGAATCACCAGTAATGTCATAGTGGCCGAAAATCACCAGTGATGTCATCATGGCCGAGAATCACCAGTGATGTCATCATGGCCGAGAATCACCAGTGATATCATAGTGGCCGAGCATCACCATTGATGTCATCATAGCTAAGAATCACCAGTGAAGTCATCATGGCCAAGCATCACCAGTGATATCGTAATGGCCGAGCATCACCAGTGATGTCATAATGGCTAAGAATCATTAGTGATGTCATAATGGCCGAGAATCATTAGTGATGTCATAATGGCCGAGAATCACTAGTGATGTCATAATGGCTGAGAATCACCAGTGATGTAATCATGACAGAATCACTAGTGATGTCATCATAGCCAAGCATCACCAGTGATATCATAATGGCCAAGAATCACCAGTGATGTCATCATGGATGAGAATCACCAGTGATGTCATCATGGCTGAGAATCACCAGTGATGTCATCATGGCCGAGAATCACCAGTGATGTCATAATGGCCGAGAATCACCAGTGATGTCATAATGGCCGAGAATCACCAGTGATGTCATCATGGCTGAAAATTTACCAGTGATATCATAATGGCCGAGCATCAACAGTGCTGTCATCATGGCTGAGAATCATAAGGGGTATCATAGTTGCCGAGCATCACCAGTGATGGCATCATAGCTGAGAATCACCAGTGAAGTCATCATGGCCGAGCATCACCAGAGGTGTCATAAAGGCCGAGCATCACCAGTGATGTCATAATGGCCAAGCATAACCAGTGATGGCATCATGTCCGAGAATAACCAGTGATGTCATAATGGCCGAGCATCACCAGTGATGTCATAATGGCCGACAATCACTAGTGATGTCATAAAGGCTGAGAATCACCAGTGATATCATCACCAGTGATGTCATCATGACTGAGAATCACTAGTGATGTCATCGTGACCAAGCATCACCAGTGATGTCATAAAGGCTGAGCATCACCAGTGATGTCATCATGGCCGAGAATCACCAGTGATGTCATAATGGCCGAGCATAACCAGTGATATCATCATAGCAAAGAATCACCAGTGATGTCATCATGGTCGAGCATCACCAGTGATGTCATAATTGCCGAAGATCACCAGTGATGTCATAATGGCTGAAAAATAACCAGTGATAGAATCACCAGTGATGTCATAATGGCTGAGCATGACCAGTGATGTCATAATGGCCGACAATCACCAGTGATGTCATAATGGCCGAGAATCACCAGTGATGTCATCATGGCCGAGCATCGACAGTGATGTCATAATGGCCGAGCATCGCCAGTGATGTCATAATGGCCGAGCATCGCCAGTGATGTCATAATGGCCGAGAATCACAAGGGATGTCATCATGGTCGAGCATCACCAGTGATGTCATCATGGCTGAGCATCACCAGTGATATCATCATGGCCGAGAATCACCAGTGATGTGATAATGGTCGAGAATCACCAGTGATGTCATCACCAGTGATGTCATAATGGCTGAGCATCACCAGTGATGTCATCACTAGGGATGTCATAATGGCCAAGAATCACCAGGGATGTCATAATGGCTGAGAATCACCAGTGATGTCATAATGGCCGAGAATCACCAGTGATGTCATCATGGCCGAGAATCACCAGTGATGTCATCATGGCTGAGAATCACCAGTGATGTCATCATGGCCGAGAATCACCAGTGATGTCATAATGGCCGAGAATCAACAGTGATGTCATAATGGCCGAGAATCACCAGTGATGTCATCATGGCCGAGCATCGCCAGTGATGTCATAATGGCCGAGCATCACCAGTGATGTCATCATGGCCAAACATTACCAGTGATGTCACCATGGCTGAGTATCATCAGTGATGTCATCATGCCTAGCATCACGAGTGATGTCATCACGGCCCAGTATCACCAGTGATGTATCATAGCTTGGAATCACCAGTGATGTCATCATGGCCAAGCATCACCAGTGATATAATGGCCGAGCATCACCAGTGATGTCCAAGAATCACCAATGATGTAATAATGGCTGAGAATCACCAGCAATGTCATCATGGCTGAGAATCACCAGTGATATCATAATGGCCGAGCATCACCAGTGATGTCATCATGGCCGAGAATCACCAGTGATGTCATAATGGCCGAGAATCACCAGTGATATCATAGTGGCCGAGCATCACCATTGATGTCATCATAGCTGAGAATCACCAGTGAACTCATCATGGCCAAGCATCACCAATGATATCGTAATGGCCGAGCATCACCAGTGATGTCATAATGGCCGAAAAGCACCAATGATATCATCACCAGTGATGTAATCATGACCGAGAATCACTTGTGATGTCATAATGGCTGAGAATCACCAGTGATGTAATCATGACAGAATCACTAGTGATGTCATCATAGCCGAGCATCACCAGTGATATCATAATGGCCGAGAATCAACAGTGATGTCATCATGGATGAGAATCACTAGTGATGTCATAATGGCCGAGAATAACCAGTGATGTCATAATGTCCGAGAATCACCAGTGATGTCATAATGGCCGAGACTCACCAGTGATGTCATCATGGCTGAAAATCACCAGTGATATCATAATGGCCGAGCATCAACAGTGATGTCATCATGGCTGAGAATCACCAGTGATGTCATAATGGCTGAGCATCACCAGTGATGACATTATGGCCGAGAAGCACCAGTGATGTCATAATGGCCTACAATCACTAGTGATGTCATAAAGGCTGAGAATCACCAGTGATATCATCACCAGTGATGTCATCATGACTGAGAATCACTAGTGATGTCATCGTGACCAAGCATCACCAGTGATGTCATAAAGGATGAGCATCACCAGTGATGTCATCATGGCCGAGAATCACCAGTGATGTCATAATGGCCGAGCATAACCAGTGATATCATCATAGCAAAGAATCACCAGTGATGTCATCATGGTCGAGCATCACCAGTGATGTCATAATTGCCGAAGATCACCAGTGATGTCATAATGGCTGAAAAATAACCAGTGATAGAATCACCAGTGATGTCATAATGGCTGAGAATGACCAGTGATGTCATAATGGCCGACAATCACCAGTGATGTCATAATGGCCGAGAATCACCAGTGATGTCATCATGGCCGAGCATCGACAGTGATGTCATAATGGCCGAGAATCGCCAGTGATGTCATAATGGCCGAGCATCGCCAGTGATGTCATAATGGCCGAGAATCACAAGGGATGTCATCATGGTCGAGCATCACCAGTGATGTCATCATGGCTGAGCATCACCAGTGATATCATCATGGCCGAGAATCACCAGTGATGTGATAATGGTCGAGAATCACCAGTGATGTCATCACCAGTGATGTCATAATGGCTGAGCATCACCAGTGATATCATCATGGCCGAGAATCACCAGTGATGTGATAATGGTCGAGAATCACCAGTGATGTCATCACCAGGGATGTTATAATGGCCAAGAATCACCAGGGATGTCATAATGGCTGAGAATCACCAGTGATGTCATAATGGCCGAGAATCACCAGTGATGTCATCATGGCCGAGAATCACCAGTGATGTCATCATGGCCGAGAATCACCAGTGATGTCATCATGGCTGAGAATCACCAGTGATGTCATCATGGCCGAGAATCACCAGTGATGTCATAATGGCCGAGAATCACCAGTGATGTCATAATGGCCAAGCATAACCAGTGACGGCATCATGTCTGAGAATCACCAGTGATGTCATAATGGCCGAGCATCACCAGTGATGTCATCACCAGTGATGTCATAATGGCTGAGCATCACCAGTGATTTCATCACCAGTGATGTCATAATGGCCAAGAATCACCAGGGATGTCATAATGGCTGAGAATCACCAGTGATGTCATAATGGCTGAGAATCAACAGTGATGTCATAATGGCCGAGAATCACCAGTGATGTCATAATGGCCGAGAATCACCAGTGATGTCATAATGGCCGAGAATCACCAGTGATGTCATCATGGCCGAGCATCTCCAGTGATGTCATACTGGCCGACCATCACCATTGATGTCATAATGGCCGTGAATCACCAGTGATGTCATCACAAATGAAGTCATCATGGCCGAGCGTCACCAGTGATGTCATAATGGCCGAGCATCACCAGTGATATCATCATGGCCGATAATCACCAGTGATGTCGTAATGGCCGAGAATCACCAGTGATATCATAGTGGCCGAGCATCACCATTGATGTCATCATAGCTGAGAATCACCAGTGATGTCATAATGGCCGAGCATCACCAGTGATATCGTAATGGCCGAGCATCACCAGTGTTGTCATAATGGCCGAGAATCATTAGTAATGTCATAATGGCCGAGAAGCACCAGTGATATCATTACCACTGATGTAATCATGACCGAGAATCACTAGTAATGTCATAATGGCTGAGAATCACCAGTGATGTAATCATGACAGAATCACTAGTGATGTCATCATAGCCGAACATCACCAGTGATATCATAATGGCCGAGAATCACCAGTGATGTCATCATGGATGAGAATCACCAGTGATGTCATAATGTCCGAGAATCACCAGTGATGTCATAATGTCCGAGAATCACCAGTGATGTCATAATGGCCGAGAATCACCAGGGATGTCATCATGGCTGAAAATCACCAGTGATATCATAATGGCCGAGCATCAACAGTGCTGTCATCATGGCTGAGAATCACCAGTGATGTCATAATGGCTGAGCATCACCAGTGATGACATTATGGCCGAGAAGCACCAGTGATGTCATCATGGCTGAGAATCATAAGGGGTATAATAGTTGCCGAGCATCGCCAGTGATGTCATTATAGCTGAGAATCAACAGTGAAATCATCATGGCCAAGCATCAGCAGTGATGTCATCATGGCCGAGCATCACCAGAGGTGTCATAAAGGCCAAGCATCACAAGTGATGTCATAATGGCCAAGCATAACCAGTGATGGCATCATGTCCGAGAATCACCACTGATGTCATAATGGCCGAACATCACCAGTGATGTCATAATGGCCGAGAATCACTAGTGATGTCATAAAGGCCGAGAATCACCAGTGATATCATCACCAGTGATGTCATCATGACCGAGAATCACTAGTGATGTCATCATGACCAAGCATCACCAGTGATGTCATAAAGGCTGAGCATCACCAGTGATGTCATCATGGCCGAGAATCACCAGTGATGTCATAATGGCCGAGCATAACCAGTGATATCATCATAGCAAAGAATCACCAGTGATGTCATCATGGTCGAGCATCACCAGTGATGTCATAATTGCCGAAGATCACCAGTGATGTCATAATAGCTGAAAAATAATCAGTGATGTCATCACCAGTGATGTCATAATGGCCGAGAATCACCAGTGATGTCATAATGGCTGTGAATCACCAGTGATGTCATAATGGCCGAGCATCGCCAGTGATGTCATAATGGCCGAGCATCGCCAGGGATGTCATAATGGCCGAACATCGCCAGTGATGTCATAATGGCCGAGAATCACAAGGGATGTCATCATGGTCGAGCATCACCAGTGATGTCATCATGGCTGAGCATCACCAGTGATATCATCATGGCCGAGAATCACCAGTGATGTGATAATGGTCGAGAATAACCAGTGATGTCATCACCAGTGATGTCATAATGGCTGAGCATCACCAGTGATGTCATCACCAGGGATGTCATAATGGCCAAGAATCACCAGGGATGTCATAATGGCTGAGAATCACCAGTGATGTCATAATGGCCGAGAATCACCAGTGATGTCATCATGGCCGAGAGTCACCAGTGATGTCATCATGGCCGAGAATCCCCAGTGATGTCATCATGGCCGAGAATCACCAGTGATGTCATAATGGCCGAGAATCACCAGTGATGTCATAATGGCCGAGAATCACCAGTGATGTCATAATGGCCGAGAATCACCAGTGATGTCATCATGGCCGAGCATCGCCAGTGATGTCATAATGGCCGAGCATCACCAGTGATGTCATCACCAGTGAAGTCATCATGGCCAAACATTACCAGTGATGTCACCATGGCTGAGTATCATCAGTGATGTCATCATGCCTAGCATCACGAGTGATGTCATCATGGCCGAGTATCACCAGTGATGTATCATAGCTTGGAATCACCAGTGATGTCATCATGGCCAAGCATCACCAGTGATATCATAATGGCCGAGCATCACCAGTGATGTCCAAGAATCACCAGTGATGTAATAATGGCTGAGAATCACCAGCAATGTCATCATGGCTGAGAATCACCAGTGATATCATAATGGCCAAGCATCACCAGTGATGTCATCATGGCCGAGAATCACCAGTGATGTCATAATGGCCGAGAATCACCAGTGATATCATAGTGGCCGAGCATCACCATTGATGTCATCATAGCTGAGAATCACCAGTGAACTCATCATGGCCAAGCATCACCAGTGATATCGTAATGGCCGAGCATCACCAGTGATGTCATAATGGCCGAAAAGCACCAATGATATCATCACCAGTGATGTAATCATGACCGAGAATCACTTGTGATGTCATAATGGCTGAGAATCACCAGTGATGTCATCATGGCTGAGAATCACCAGTGATGTCATAATGGCTGAGCATCACCAGTGATTTCATCACCAGTGATGTCATAATGGCCAAGAATCACCAGGGATGTCATAATGGCTGAAAATCACCAGTGATATCATAATGGCCGAGCGTCAACAGTGATGTCATCATGGCTGAGAATCACCAGTGATGTCATAATGGCCGAGAATCACCAGTGATGTCATCATGGCTGAAAATCACCAGTGATATCATAATGGCCGAGCATCAACAGTGATGTCATCATGGCTGAAAATCACCAGTGATATCATAATGGCTGAGCATCAACAGTGATGTCATCATGGCTGAGAATCACCAGTGATGTCATAATGGCTGAGCATCACCAGTGATTTCATCACCAGTGATGTCATAATGGCCAAGAATCACCAGGGATGTCATAATGGCTGAGAATCACCAGTGATGTCATAATGGCTGAGAATCAACAGTGATGTCATAATGGCCGAGAATCACCAGTGATGTCATAATGGCCGAGAATCACCAGTGATGTCATAATCGCCGAGAATCACCAGTGATGTCATCATGGCCGAGCATCTCCAGTGATGTCTTACAGGCCGACCATCACCATTGATGTCATAATGGCCGTGAATCACCAGTGATGTCATCACAAATGAAGTCATCATGGCCGAGCGTCACCAGTGATGTCATAATGGGCGAGCATCACCAGGGATATCATCATGGCCGATAATCACCAGTGATGTCGTAATGGCCGAGAATCACCAGTGATATCATAGTGGCCGAGCATCACCATTGATGTCATCATAGCTGAGAATCACCAGTGATGTCATAATGGCCGAGCATCACCAGTGATATCGTAATGGCCGAGCATCACCAGTGTTGTCATAATGGCCGAGAATCATTAGTGATGTCATAATGGCCGAGAAGCACCAGTGATATCATTACCACTGATGTAATCATGACTGAGAATCACTAGTAATGTCATAATGGCTGAGAATCACCAGTGATGTAATCATGACAGAATCACTAGTGATGTCATCATAGCCGAACATCACCAGTGATATCATAATGGCCGAGAATCACCAGTGATGTCATCATGGATGAGAATCACCAGTGATGTCATAATGTCCGAGAATCACCAGTGATGTCATAATGTCCGAGAATCACCAGTGATGTCATAATGACTGAGAATCACCAGTGATGCCATCATGGCTGAAAATCACCAGTGATATCATAATGGCCGAGCATCAACAGTGCTGTCATCATGGCTGAGAATCACCAGTGATGTCATAATGGCTGAGCATCACCAGTGATGACATTATGGCCGAGAAGCACCAGTGATGCCATCATGGCTGAGAATCATAAGGGGTATAATAGTTGCCAAGCATCGCCAGTGATGTCATTATAGCTGAGAATCACCAGTGAAGTCATCATGGCCAAGCATCAGCAGTGATGTCATCATGGCCGAGCATCACCAGAGGTGTCATAAAGGCCAAGCATCACAAGTGATTTCATAATGGCCAAGCATAACCAGTGATGGCATCATGTCCGAGAATCATCACTGATGTCATAATGGCCGAACATCACCAGTGATGTCATAATGGCCGAGAATCACTAGTGATGTCATAAAGGCCGAGAATCACCAGTGATCATCACCAGTGATGTCATCATGACCGAGAATCACTAGTGATGTCATCATGACCAAGCATCACCAGTGATGTCATAAAGGCTGAGCATCACCAGTGATGTCATCATGGCCGAGAATCACCAGTGATGTCATAATGGCCGAGCATAACCAGTGATATCATCATAGCAAAGAATCACCAGTGATGTCATCATGGTCGAGCATCACCAGTGATGTCATAATTGCCGAAGATCACCAGTGATGTCATAATAGCTGAAAAATAATCAGTGATGTCATCACCAGTGATGTCATAATGGCCGAGAATCACCAGTGATGTCATAATGGCTGTGAATCACCAGTGATGTCATAATGGCCGAGAATCACCAGTGATGTCATCATGGCCGAGCATCGCCAGTGATGTCATAATGGCCGAGCATCGCCAGTGATGTCAATGGCCGAGCATCACAAGTGATGTCATCATGGCCGAGAATCACCAGTGATGTCATCATGGCCGAGCATCACCAGTGATGTCATCATGGCTGAGCATCACCAGTGATATCATTATGGCCGAGAATCACCAGTGATGTGATAATGGTCGAGAATCACCAGTGATGTCATCACCAGTGATGTCATATTGGCTGAGCATCACCAGTGATGTTATCACCAGTGATGTCATAATGGCCAAGAATCACCAGGGATGTCATAATGGCTGAGAATCACCAGTGATGTCATAATGGCCGAGAATCACCAGTGATGTCATCATGGCTGAGAATCATAAGGGGTATAATAGTTGCCGAGCATCGCCAGTGATGTCATCATAGCTGAGAATCACCAGTGATGTCATAATGGCCGAACATCACCAGTGATGTCATAATGGCCGAGAATCACTAGTGATGTCATAAAGGCCGAGAATCACCAGTGATGTCATAAAGGCTGAGCATCACCAGTGATATCATCATAGCAAAGAATCACCAGTGATGTCATCATGGTCGAGCATCACCAGTGATGTCATAATTGCCGAAGATCACCAGTGATGTCATAATGGCCGAGAATCACCAGTGATGTCATAATGGCTGAGAATCACCAGTGATGTCATAATGGCCGAGAATCACCAGTGATGTCATAATGGCCGAGCATCGCCAGTGATGTCATAATGGCCGAGCATCACAAGTGATGTCATCATGGCCGAGAATCACCAGTGATGTCATCACCAGTGATGTCGTCATGGCTGAGCATCACCAGTTATGTCATAATGGCTGAGCATCACCAGTGACATCATAATAGCCGAGAATCACCAGTGATGTCATCATGGCCAAACATTACCAGTGATGTCATCATGGTCGAGTATCACCAGTGATGTGATCATGCCTAGCATCACGAGTGATGTCATCATGGCCCAGCATCACCAGTGATGTATCATAGCTTGGAAACACCAGTGATGTCATGGCCAAGCATCACCAGTGATATCATAATGGCTGAGCATCACCAGTAATGTCCGAGAATCACCAGTGTTGTAATAATGGCCGAGAAATACCAGCAATGTCATCATGGCTGAGAATCACCAGTGATATCATAATGGCCGAGCATCACCAGTGACGTATCATAGCTGAGAATCACCAGTGTTGTCATCATGGCCAAGCATCACCAGTGATGTCATCATGGCCGAGCATCACCAATGATGTCATAAAGGCCAAGCATCACCAGTGATTTCATCATGGCCGAGAATCACCAGTGATGTCATCATGGCCGAGCATCACCAGCGATGTCATAAAGGCCAAGCATCACCAGTGATATCATAATGGCCGAGCATCACCAGTGATGAATCATAGCTGAGAATCACCAGTGTTGTCATCATGGCCAAGCATCACCAGTGATGTCATCATGGCCGAGCATCACCAGTGATGTCATAAAGACCAAGTATCACCAGTGATGTCATCATGGCCGAGAATCACCAGTGATGTCATCATGGCCGAACATCACCAGCGATGTCATAAAGGCCAAGCATCACCAGTGATGTCATCATGGCCGAGAATCACCAGTGATGTCATCATGACTGAGCATAACCAGTGATGTCATCATGGCAAAGAATCGCCAGTGATGTCATCATGGCCGAGCATCACCAGCGATGTCATAAAGGCCAAGCATCACCAGTTATGTCATCATGGCCGAGTATCACCAGTGATATCATAATGGCCGAGCATCACCAGTGATGTCCGAGAATCACCAGTGATGTCATAATGGCCGAGAATCACCAGCGATGTCATCATGGCTGAGAATCACCAGTGATGTCATAATGGCCGAGAATCACCAGTGATGTCATCAATGCAGAGAATCACCAGTGATGTCATAATGGCCGAGCGTCACCAGTGATGTCATAATGGCCTAGAATCACCAGTGATATCATCACCAGTGATGTCATCATGACCGAGAATCACTAGTGATGTCATCATAGCCGAGCATCACCAGTGATATCATAATGGCCGAGAATCAACAGTGATGTCATCATGGATGAGAATCACTAGTGATGTCATAATGGCCGAGAATAACCAGTGATGTCATAATGTCCGAGAATCACCAGTGATGTCATAATGGCCGAGACTCACCAGTGATGTCATCATGGCTGAAAATCACCAGTGATATCATAATGGCCGAGCATCAACAGTGATGTCATCATGGCTGAGAATCACCAGTGATGTCATAATGGCTGAGCATCACCAGTGATGACATTATGGCCGAGAAGCACCAGTGATGTCATAATGGCCTACAATCACTAGTGATGTCATAAAGGCTGAGAATCACCAGTGATATCATCACCAGTGATGTCATCATGACTGAGAATCACTAGTGATGTCATCGTGACCAAGCATCACCAGTGATGTCATAAAGGATGAGCATCACCAGTGATGTCATCATGGCCGAGAATCACCAGTGATGTCATAATGGCCGAGCATAACCAGTGATATCATCATAGCAAAGAATCACCAGTGATGTCATCATGGTCGAGCATCACCAGTGATGTCATAATTGCCGAAGATCACCAGTGATGTCATAATGGCTGAAAAATAACCAGTGATAGAATCACCAGTGATGTCATAATGGCTGAGAATGACCAGTGATGTCATAATGGCCGACAATCACCAGTGATGTCATAATGGCCGAGAATCACCAGTGATGTCATCATGGCCGAGCATCGACAGTGATGTCATAATGGCCGAGAATCGCCAGTGATGTCATAATGGCCGAGCATCGCCAGTGATGTCATAATGGCCGAGAATCACAAGGGATGTCATCATGGTCGAGCATCACCAGTGATGTCATCATGGCTGAGCATCAACAGTGATATCATCATGGCCGAGAATCACCAGTGATGTGATAATGGTCGAGAATCACCAGTGATGTCATCACCAGTGATGTCATAATGGCTGAGCATCACCAGTGATATCATCATGGCCGAGAATCACCAGTGATGTGATAATGGTCGAGAATCACCAGTGATGTCATCACCAGGGATGTCATAATGGCCAAGAATCACCAGGGATGTCATAATGGCTGAGAATCACCAGTGATGTCATAATGGCCGAGAATCACCAGTGATGTCATCATGGCCGAGAATCACCAGTGATGTCATCATGGCTGAGAATCACCAGTGATGTCATCATGGCCGAGAATCACCAGTGATGTCATAATGGCCGAGAATCACCAGTGATGTCATAATGGCCAAGCATAACCAGTGACGGCATCATGTCTGAGAATCACCAGTGATGTCATAATGGCCGAGCATCACCAGTGATGTCATCACCAGTGATGTCATAATGGCTGAGCATCACCAGTGATTTCATCACCAGTGATGTCATAATGGCCAAGAATCACCAGGGATGTCATAATGGCTGAGAATCACCAGTGATGTCATAATGGCTGAGAATCAACAGTGATGTCATAATGGCCGAGAATCACCAGTGATGTCATAATGGCCGAGAATCACCAGTGATGTCATAATGGCCGAGAATCACCAGTGATGTCATCATGGCCGAGCATCTCCAGTGATGTCATACTGGCCGACCATCACCATTGATGTCATAATGGCCGTGAATCACCAGTGATGTCATCACAAATGAAGTCATCATGGCCGAGCGTCACCAGTGATGTCATAATGGCCGAGCATCACCAGTGATATCATCATGGCCGATAATCACCAGTGATGTCGTAATGGCCGAGAATCACCAGTGATATCATAGTGGCCGAGCATCACCATTGATGTCATCATAGCTGAGAATCACCAGTGATGTCATAATGGCCGAGCATCACCAGTGATATCGTAATGGCCGAGCATCACCAGTGTTGTCATAATGGCCGAGAATCATTAGTAATGTCATAATGGCCGAGAAGCACCAGTGATATCATCACCACTGATGTAATCATGACCGAGAATCACTAGTAATGTCATAATGGCTGAGAATCACCAGTGATGTAATCATGACAGAATCACTAGTGATGTCATCATAGCCGAACATCACCAGTGATATCATAATGGCCGAGAATCACCAGTGATGTCATCATGGATGAGAATCACCAGTGATGTCATAATGTCCGAGAATCACCAGTGATGTCATAATGTCCGAGAATCACCAGTGATGTCATAATGGCCGAGAATCACCAGTGATGTCATCATGGCTGAAAATCACCAGTGATATCATAATGGCCGAGCATCAACAGTGCTGTCATCATGGCTGAGAATCACCAGTGATGTCATAATGGCTGAGCATCACCAGTGATGACATTATGGCCGAGAAGCACCAGTGATGTCATCATGGCTGAGAATCATAAGGGGTATAATAGTTGCCGAGCATCGCCAGTGATGTCATTATAGCTGAGAATCACCAGTGAAATCATCATGGCCAAGCATCAGCAGTGATGTCATCATGGCCGAGCATCACCAGAGGTGTCATAAAGGCCAAGCATCACAAGTGATGTCATAATGGCCAAGCATAACCAGTGATGGCATCATGTCCGAGAATCACCACTGATGTCATAATGGCCGAACATCACCAGTGATGTCATAATGGCCGAGAATCACTAGTGATGTCATAAAGGCCGAGAATCACCAGTGATATCATCACCAGTGATGTCATCATGACCGAGAATCACTAGTGATGTCATCATGACCAAGCATCACCAGTGATGTCATAAAGGCTGAGCATCACCAGTGATGTCATCATGGCCGAGAATCACCAGTGATGTCATAATGGCCGAGCATAACCAGTGATATCATCATAGCAAAGAATCACCAGTGATGTCATCATGGTCGAGCATCACCAGTGATGTCATAATTGCCGAAGATCACCAGTGATGTCATAATAGCTGAAAAATAATCAGTGATGTCATCACCAGTGATGTCATAATGGCCGAGAATCACCAGTGATGTCATAATGGCTGTGAATCACCAGTGATGTCATAATGGCCGAGCATCGCCAGTGATGTCATAATGGCCGAGCATCGCCAGGGATGTCATAATGGCCGAACATCGCCAGTGATGTCATAATGGCCGAGAATCACAAGGGATGTCATCATGGTCGAGCATCACCAGTGATGTCATCATGGCTGAGCATCACCAGTGATATCATCATGGCCGAGAATCACCAGTGATGTGATAATGGTCGAGAATAACCAGTGATGTCATCACCAGTGATGTCATAATGGCTGAGCATCACCAGTGATGTCATCACCAGGGATGTCATAATGGCCAAGAATCACCAGGGATGTCATAATGGCTGAGAATCACCAGTGATGTCATAATGGCCGAGAATCACCAGTGATGTCATCATGGCCGAGAGTCACCAGTGATGTCATCATGGCCGAGAATCCCCAGTGATGTCATCATGGCCGAGAATCACCAGTGATGTCATAATGGCCGAGAATCACCAGTGATGTCATCATGGCCGAGAGTCACCAGTGATGTCATCATGGCCGAGAATCCCCAGTGATGTCATCATGGCCGAGAATCACCAGTGATGTCATAATGGCCGAGAATCACCAGTGATGTCATAATGGCCGAGAATCACCAGTGATGTCATAATGGCCGAGAATCACCAGTGATGTCATAATGGCCGAGCATCACCAGTGATGTCATCACCAGTGAAGTCATCATGGCCAAACATTACCAGTGATGTCACCATGGCTGAGTATCATCAGTGATGTCATCATGCCTAGCATCACGAGTGATGTCATCATGGCCGAGTATCACCAGTGATGTATCATAGCTTGGAATCACCAGTGATGTCATCATGGCCAAGCATCACCAGTGATATCATAATGGCCGAGCATCACCAGTGATGTCCAAGAATCACCAGTGATGTAATAATGGCTGAGAATCACCAGCAATGTCATCATGGCTGAGAATCACCAGTGATATCATAATGGCCAAGCATCACCAGTGATGTCATCATGGCCGAGAATCACCAGTGATGTCATAATGGCCGAGAATCACCAGTGATATCATAGTGGCCGAGCATCACCATTGATGTCATCATAGCTGAGAATCACCAGTGAACTCATCATGGCCAAGCATCACCAGTGATATCGTAATGGCCGAGCATCACCAGTGATGTCATAATGGCCGAAAAGCACCAATGATATCATCACCAGTGATGTAATCATGACCGAGAATCACTTGTGATGTCATAATGGCTGAGAATCACCAGTGATGTCATCATGGCTGAGAATCACCAGTGATGTCATAATGGCTGAGCATCACCAGTGATTTCATCACCAGTGATGTCATAATGGCCAAGAATCACCAGGGATGTCATAATGGCTGAAAATCACCAGTGATATCATAATGGCCGAGCGTCAACAGTGATGTCATCATGGCTGAGAATCACCAGTGATGTCATAATGGCCGAGAATCACCAGTGATGTCATCATGGCTGAAAATCACCAGTGATATCATAATGGCCGAGCATCAACAGTGATGTCATCATGGCTGAAAATCACCAGTGATATCATAATGGCTGAGCATCAACAGTGATGTCATCATGGCTGAGAATCACCAGTGATGTCATAATGGCTGAGCATCACCAGTGATTTCATCACCAGTGATGTCATAATGGCCAAGAATCACCAGGGATGTCATAATGGCTGAGAATCACCAGTGATGTCATAATGGCTGAGAATCAACAGTGATGTCATAATGGCCGAGAATCACCAGTGATGTCATAATGGCCGAGAATCACCAGTGATGTCATAATCGCCGAGAATCACCAGTGATGTCATCATGGCCGAGCATCTCCAGTGATGTCTTACAGGCCGACCATCACCATTGATGTCATAATGGCCGTGAATCACCAGTGATGTCATCACAAATGAAGTCATCATGGCCGAGCGTCACCAGTGATGTCATAATGGGCGAGCATCACCAGGGATATCATCATGGCCGATAATCACCAGTGATGTCGTAATGGCCGAGAATCACCAGTGATATCATAGTGGCCGAGCATCACCATTGATGTCATCATAGCTGAGAATCACCAGTGATGTCATAATGGCCGAGCATCACCAGTGATATCGTAATGGCCGAGCATCACCAGTGTTGTCATAATGGCCGAGAATCATTAGTGATGTCATAATGGCCGAGAAGCACCAGTGATATCATTACCACTGATGTAATCATGGCCGAGAATCACCAGTGATATCATAGTGGCCGAGCATCACCATTGATGTCATCATAGCTGAGAATCACCAGTGATGTCATAATGGCCGAGCATCACCAGTGATGTCATCATGGCCGAGCATCACCAGCGATGTCATAAAGGCCAAGCATCACCAGTGATATCATAATGGCCGAGCATCACCAGTGATGAATCATAGCTGAGAATCACCAGTGTTGTCATCATGGCCAAGCATCACCAGTGATGTCATCATGGCCGAGCATCACCAGTGATGTCATAAAGACCAAGTATCACCAGTGATGTCGTCATGGCCGAGAATCACCAGTGATGTCATCATGGCCGAACATCACCAGCGATGTCATAAAGGCCAAGCATCACCAGTGATGTCATCATGGCCGAGAATCACCAGTGATGTCATCATGACTGAGCATAACCAGTGATGTCATCATGGCAAAGAATCGCCAGTGATGTCATCATGGCCGAGCATCACCAGCGATGTCATAAAGGCCAAGCATCACCAGTTATGTCATCATGGCCGAGTATCACCAGTGATATCATAATGGCCGAGCATCACCAGTGATGTCCGAGAATCACCAGTGATGTCATAATGGCCGAGAATCACCAGCGATGTCATCATGGCTGAGAATCACCAGTGATGTCATAATGGCCGAGAATCACCAGTGATGTCATCAATGCAGAGAATCACCAGTGATGTCATAATGGCCGAGCGTCACCAGTGATGTCATAATGGCCTAGAATCACCAGTGATATCATCACCAGTGATGTCATCATGACCGAGAATCACTAGTGATGTCATCATAGCCGAGCATCACCAGTGATATCATAATGGCCGAGAATCAACAGTGATGTCATCATGGATGAGAATCACTAGTGATGTCATAATGGCCGAGAATAACCAGTGATGTCATAATGTCCGAGAATCACCAGTGATGTCATAATGGCCGAGACTCACCAGTGATGTCATCATGGCTGAAAATCACCAGTGATATCATAATGGCCGAGCATCAACAGTGATGTCATCATGGCTGAGAATCACCAGTGATGTCATAATGGCTGAGCATCACCAGTGATGACATTATGGCCGAGAAGCACCAGTGATGTCATAATGGCCTACAATCACTAGTGATGTCATAAAGGCTGAGAATCACCAGTGATATCATCACCAGTGATGTCATCATGACTGAGAATCACTAGTGATGTCATCGTGACCAAGCATCACCAGTGATGTCATAAAGGATGAGCATCACCAGTGATGTCATCATGGCCGAGAATCACCAGTGATGTCATAATGGCCGAGCATAACCAGTGATATCATCATAGCAAAGAATCACCAGTGATGTCATCATGGTCGAGCATCACCAGTGATGTCATAATTGCCGAAGATCACCAGTGATGTCATAATGGCTGAAAAATAACCAGTGATAGAATCACCAGTGATGTCATAATGGCTGAGAATGACCAGTGATGTCATAATGGCCGACAATCACCAGTGATGTCATAATGGCCGAGAATCACCAGTGATGTCATCATGGCCGAGCATCGACAGTGATGTCATAATGGCCGAGAATCGCCAGTGATGTCATAATGGCCGAGCATCGCCAGTGATGTCATAATGGCCGAGAATCACAAGGGATGTCATCATGGTCGAGCATCACCAGTGATGTCATCATGGCTGAGCATCAACAGTGATATCATCATGGCCGAGAATCACCAGTGATGTGATAATGGTCGAGAATCACCAGTGATGTCATCACCAGTGATGTCATAATGGCTGAGCATCACCAGTGATATCATCATGGCCGAGAATCACCAGTGATGTGATAATGGTCGAGAATCACCAGTGATGTCATCACCAGGGATGTCATAATGGCCAAGAATCACCAGGGATGTCATAATGGCTGAGAATCACCAGTGATGTCATAATGGCCGAGAATCACCAGTGATGTCATCATGGCCGAGAATCACCAGTGATGTCATCATGGCTGAGAATCACCAGTGATGTCATCATGGCCGAGAATCACCAGTGATGTCATAATGGCCGAGAATCACCAGTGATGTCATAATGGCCAAGCATAACCAGTGACGGCATCATGTCTGAGAATCACCAGTGATGTCATAATGGCCGAGCATCACCAGTGATGTCATCACCAGTGATGTCATAATGGCTGAGCATCACCAGTGATTTCATCACCAGTGATGTCATAATGGCCAAGAATCACCAGGGATGTCATAATGGCTGAGAATCACCAGTGATGTCATAATGGCTGAGAATCAACAGTGATGTCATAATGGCCGAGAATCACCAGTGATGTCATAATGGCCGAGAATCACCAGTGATGTCATAATGGCCGAGAATCACCAGTGATGTCATCATGGCCGAGCATCTCCAGTGATGTCATACTGGCCGACCATCACCATTGATGTCATAATGGCCGTGAATCACCAGTGATGTCATCACAAATTAAGTCATCATGGCCGAGCGTCACCAGTGATGTCATAATGGCCGAGCATCACCAGTGATATCATCATGGCCGATAATCACCAGTGATGTCGTAATGGCCGAGAATCACCAGTGATATCATAGTGGCCGAGCATCACCATTGATGTCATCATAGCTGAGAATCACCAGTGATGTCATAATGGCCGAGCATCACCAGTGATATCGTAATGGCCGAGCATCACCAGTGTTGTCATAATGGCCGAGAATCATTAGTAATGTCATAATGGCCGAGAAGCACCAGTGATATCATCACCACTGATGTAATCATGACCGAGAATCACTAGTAATGTCATAATGGCTGAGAATCACCAGTGATGTAATCATGACAGAATCACTAGTGATGTCATCATAGCCGAACATCACCAGTGATATCATAATGGCCGAGAATCACCAGTGATGTCATCATGGATGAGAATCACCAGTGATGTCATAATGTCCGAGAATCACCAGTGATGTCATAATGTCCGAGAATCACCAGTGATGTCATAATGGCCGAGAATCACCAGTGATGTCATCATGGCTGAAAATCACCAGTGATATCATAATGGCCGAGCATCAACAGTGCTGTCATCATGGCTGAGAATCACCAGTGATGTCATAATGGCTGAGCATCACCAGTGATGACATTATGGCCGAGAAGCACCAGTGATGTCATCATGGCTGAGAATCATAAGGGGTATAATAGTTGCCGAGCATCGCCAGTGATGTCATTATAGCTGAGAATCACCAGTGAAATCATCATGGCCAAGCATCAGCAGTGATGTCATCATGGCCGAGCATCACCAGAGGTGTCATAAAGGCCAAGCATCACAAGTGATGTCATAATGGCCAAGCATAACCAGTGATGGCATCATGTCCGAGAATCACCACTGATGTCATAATGGCCGAACATCACCAGTGATGTCATAATGGCCGAGAATCACTAGTGATGTCATAAAGGCCGAGAATCACCAGTGATATCATCACCAGTGATGTCATCATGACCGAGAATCACTAGTGATGTCATCATGACCAAGCATCACCAGTGATGTCATAAAGGCTGAGCATCACCAGTGATGTCATCATGGCCGAGAATCACCAGTGATGTCATAATGGCCGAGCATAACCAGTGATATCATCATAGCAAAGAATCACCAGTGATGTCATCATGGTCGAGCATCACCAGTGATGTCATAATTGCCGAAGATCACCAGTGATGTCATAATAGCTGAAAAATAATCAGTGATGTCATCACCAGTGATGTCATAATGGCCGAGAATCACCAGTGATGTCATAATGGCTGTGAATCACCAGTGATGTCATAATGGCCGAGCATCGCCAGTGATGTCATAATGGCCGAGCATCGCCAGGGATGTCATAATGGCCGAACATCGCCAGTGATGTCATAATGGCCGAGAATCACAAGGGATGTCATCATGGTCGAGCATCACCAGTGATGTCATCATGGCTGAGCATCACCAGTGATATCATCATGGCCGAGAATCACCAGTGATGTGATAATGGTCGAGAATAACCAGTGATGTCATCACCAGTGATGTCATAATGGCTGAGCATCACCAGTGATGTCATCACCAGGGATGTCATAATGGCCAAGAATCACCAGGGATGTCATAATGGCTGAGAATCACCAGTGATGTCATAATGGCCGAGAATCACCAGTGATGTCATCATGGCCGAGAGTCACCAGTGATGTCATCATGGCCGAGAATCCCCAGTGATGTCATCATGGCCGAGAATCACCAGTGATGTCATAATGGCCGAGAATCACCAGTGATGTCATCATGGCCGAGAGTCACCAGTGATGTCATCATGGCCGAGAATCCCCAGTGATGTCATCATGGCCGAGAATCACCAGTGATGTCATAATGGCCGAGAATCACCAGTGATGTCATAATGGCCGAGAATCACCAGTGATGTCATAATGGCCGAGAATCACCAGTGATGTCATAATGGCCGAGCATCACCAGTGATGTCATCACCAGTGAAGTCATCATGGCCAAACATTACCAGTGATGTCACCATGGCTGAGTATCATCAGTGATGTCATCATGCCTAGCATCACGAGTGATGTCATCATGGCCGAGTATCACCAGTGATGTATCATAGCTTGGAATCACCAGTGATGTCATCATGGCCAAGCATCACCAGTGATATCATAATGGCCGAGCATCACCAGTGATGTCCAAGAATCACCAGTGATGTAATAATGGCTGAGAATCACCAGCAATGTCATCATGGCTGAGAATCACCAGTGATATCATAATGGCCAAGCATCACCAGTGATGTCATCATGGCCGAGAATCACCAGTGATGTCATAATGGCCGAGAATCACCAGTGATATCATAGTGGCCGAGCATCACCATTGATGTCATCATAGCTGAGAATCACCAGTGAACTCATCATGGCCAAGCATCACCAGTGATATCGTAATGGCCGAGCATCACCAGTGATGTCATAATGGCCGAAAAGCACCAATGATATCATCACCAGTGATGTAATCATGACCGAGAATCACTTGTGATGTCATAATGGCTGAGAATCACCAGTGATGTCATCATGGCTGAGAATCACCAGTGATGTCATAATGGCTGAGCATCACCAGTGATTTCATCACCAGTGATGTCATAATGGCCAAGAATCACCAGGGATGTCATAATGGCTGAAAATCACCAGTGATATCATAATGGCCGAGCGTCAACAGTGATGTCATCATGGCTGAGAATCACCAGTGATGTCATAATGGCCGAGAATCACCAGTGATGTCATCATGGCTGAAAATCACCAGTGATATCATAATGGCCGAGCATCAACAGTGATGTCATCATGGCTGAAAATCACCAGTGATATCATAATGGCTGAGCATCAACAGTGATGTCATCATGGCTGAGAATCACCAGTGATGTCATAATGGCTGAGCATCACCAGTGATTTCATCACCAGTGATGTCATAATGGCCAAGAATCACCAGGGATGTCATAATGGCTGAGAATCACCAGTGATGTCATAATGGCTGAGAATCAACAGTGATGTCATAATGGCCGAGAATCACCAGTGATGTCATAATGGCCGAGAATCACCAGTGATGTCATAATCGCCGAGAATCACCAGTGATGTCATCATGGCCGAGCATCTCCAGTGATGTCTTACAGGCCGACCATCACCATTGATGTCATAATGGCCGTGAATCACCAGTGATGTCATCACAAATGAAGTCATCATGGCCGAGCGTCACCAGTGATGTCATAATGGGCGAGCATCACCAGGGATATCATCATGGCCGATAATCACCAGTGATGTCGTAATGGCCGAGAATCACCAGTGATATCATAGTGGCCGAGCATCACCATTGATGTCATCATAGCTGAGAATCACCAGTGATGTCATAATGGCCGAGCATCACCAGTGATATCGTAATGGCCGAGCATCACCAGTGTTGTCATAATGGCCGAGAATCATTAGTGATGTCATAATGGCCGAGAAGCACCAGTGATATCATTACCACTGATGTAATCATGACCGAGAATCACTAGTAATGTCATAATGGCTGAGAATCACCAGTGATGTAATCATGACAGAATCACTAGTGATGTCATCATAGCCGAACATCACCAGTGATATCATAATGGCCGAGAATCACCAGTGATGTCATCATGGATGAGAATCACCAGTGATGTCATAATGTCCGAGAATCACCAGTGATGTCATAATGTCCGAGAATCACCAGTGATGTCATAATGACTGAGAATCACCAGTGATGCCATCATGGCTGAAAATCACCAGTGATATCATAATGGCCGAGCATCAACAGTGCTGTCATCATGGCTGAGAATCACCAGTGATGTCATAATGGCTGAGCATCACCAGTGATGACATTATGGCCGAGAAGCACCAGTGATGCCATCATGGCTGAGAATCATAAGGGGTATAATAGTTGCCAAGCATCGCCAGTGATGTCATTATAGCTGAGAATCACCAGTGAAGTCATCATGGCCAAGCATCAGCAGTGATGTCATCATGGCCGAGCATCACCAGAGGTGTCATAAAGGCCAAGCATCACAAGTGATTTCATAATGGCCAAGCATAACCAGTGATGGCATCATGTCCGAGAATCATCACTGATGTCATAATGGCCGAACATCACCAGTGATGTCATAATGGCCGAGAATCACTAGTGATGTCATAAAGGCCGAGAATCACCAGTGATCATCACCAGTGATGTCATCATGACCGAGAATCACTAGTGATGTCATCATGACCAAGCATCACCAGTGATGTCATAAAGGCTGAGCATCACCAGTGATGTCATCATGGCCGAGAATCACCAGTGATGTCATAATGGCCGAGCATAACCAGTGATATCATCATAGCAAAGAATCACCAGTGATGTCATCATGGTCGAGCATCACCAGTGATGTCATAATTGCCGAAGATCACCAGTGATGTCATAATAGCTGAAAAATAATCAGTGATGTCATCACCAGTGATGTCATAATGGCCGAGAATCACCAGTGATGTCATAATGGCTGTGAATCACCAGTGATGTCATAATGGCCGAGAATCACCAGTGATGTCATCATGGCCGAGCATCGCCAGTGATGTCATAATGGCCGAGCATCGCCAGTGATGTCAATGGCCGAGCATCACAAGTGATGTCATCATGGCCGAGAATCACCAGTGATGTCATCATGGCCGAGCATCACCAGTGATGTCATCATGGCTGAGCATCACCAGTGATATCATTATGGCCGAGAATCACCAGTGATGTGATAATGGTCGAGAATCACCAGTGATGTCATCACCAGTGATGTCATATTGGCTGAGCATCACCAGTGATGTTATCACCAGTGATGTCATAATGGCCAAGAATCACCAGGGATGTCATAATGGCTGAGAATCACCAGTGATGTCATAATGGCCGAGAATCACCAGTGATGTCATCATGGCTGAGAATCATAAGGGGTATAATAGTTGCCGAGCATCGCCAGTGATGTCATCATAGCTGAGAATCACCAGTGATGTCATAATGGCCGAACATCACCAGTGATGTCATAATGGCCGAGAATCACTAGTGATGTCATAAAGGCCGAGAATCACCAGTGATGTCATAAAGGCTGAGCATCACCAGTGATATCATCATAGCAAAGAATCACCAGTGATGTCATCATGGTCGAGCATCACCAGTGATGTCATAATTGCCGAAGATCACCAGTGATGTCATAATGGCCGAGAATCACCAGTGATGTCATAATGGCTGAGAATCACCAGTGATGTCATAATGGCCGAGAATCACCAGTGATGTCATAATGGCCGAGCATCGCCAGTGATGTCATAATGGCCGAGCATCACAAGTGATGTCATCATGGCCGAGAATCACCAGTGATGTCATCACCAGTGATGTCGTCATGGCTGAGCATCACCAGTTATGTCATAATGGCTGAGCATCACCAGTGACATCATAATAGCCGAGAATCACCAGTGATGTCATCATGGCCAAACATTACCAGTGATGTCATCATGGTCGAGTATCACCAGTGATGTGATCATGCCTAGCATCACGAGTGATGTCATCATGGCCCAGCATCACCAGTGATGTATCATAGCTTGGAAACACCAGTGATGTCATGGCCAAGCATCACCAGTGATATCATAATGGCTGAGCATCACCAGTAATGTCCGAGAATCACCAGTGTTGTAATAATGGCCGAGAAATACCAGCAATGTCATCATGGCTGAGAATCACCAGTGATATCATAATGGCCGAGCATCACCAGTGACGTATCATAGCTGAGAATCACCAGTGTTGTCATCATGGCCAAGCATCACCAGTGATGTCATCATGGCCGAGCATCACCAATGATGTCATAAAGGCCAAGCATCACCAGTGATTTCATCATGGCCGAGAATCACCAGTGATGTCATCATGGCCGAGCATCACCAGCGATGTCATAAAGGCCAAGCATCACCAGTGATATCATAATGGCCGAGCATCACCAGTGATGAATCATAGCTGAGAATCACCAGTGTTGTCATCATGGCCAAGCATCACCAGTGATGTCATCATGGCCGAGCATCACCAGTGATGTCATAAAGGCCAAGTATCACCAGTGATGTCATCATGGCCGAGAATCACCAGTGATGTCATCATGGCCGAACATCACCAGCGATGTCATAAAGGCCAAGCATCACCAGTGATGTCATCATGGCCGAGAATCACCAGTGATGTCATCATGGCTGAGCATAACCAGTGATGTCATCATGGCAAAGAATCGCCAGTGATGTCATCATGGCCGAGCATCACCAGCGATGTCATAAAGGCCAAGCATCACCAGTTATGTCATCATGGCCGAGTATCACCAGTGATATCATAATGGCCGAGCATCACCAGTGATGTCCGAGAATCACCAGTGATGTCATAATGGCCGAGAATCACCAGCGATGTCATCATGGCTGAGAATCACCAGTGATGTCATAATGGCCGAGAATCACCAGTGATGTCATCAATGCAGAGAATCACCAGTGATGTCATAATGGCCGAGCGTCACCAGTGATGTCATAATGGCCTAGAATCACCAGTGATATCATCACCAGTGATGTCATCATGACCGAGAATCACTAGTGATGTCATCATGGCCGAGAATCACCAGTGATGTCATCATGGCCGAGAATCAGCAGGGATGTCATAATGGCCCAGCATCACCAGTGAAGTCGTCATGGCCGAGCATCAGCAGTGATGTCATAAAGGCCAAGCATCACCAGTGAAGTCATCATGGCCGAGAATCACCAGTGATGTCATAATGGCCGAGCATAACCAGTGATGTCATCATGGCAAAGAATCACCAGTGATGTCATCATGGCCGAGCATCACCAGTAATGTCAAAATGGCTGAGCATCACCAGTGATGTCATCATGGCTGAGAATCACCATGGCAACCATTATGACAATCATCATCACCATGGCAACCATTATGACATAACCGTCACCATTGCAACCTAAAATGACATCATCATCTCCATGGCAACCATTATGAAATCATCACCATGGCAGCCATAATGACATATACCATCACCATGGCAACCATTATGACATCATCATCACCATGGCAACCTTTATGACATAACCGCCACCATTGCAACCTATTATGACATCATCATCGCCATGGCAACCATTATGACAGCATCACCATGGAAACCATTATGACATCATCATCGCCATGGCAACCATTATGACATCATCACCATGGCAACCATTATGACATCATCACCACCATGGCAACCTTTATGACATCATCATCGCCATGGCAACCATAATGTCATCATCGCCATGGCAACCGATTATGACATCATCATCACCATGGTAACCATTCTGACATAATCATCGCCATGGCAACCTTCATGACATCATCATCTCCATGGCAACCTTTATGACATCATCACCATGGCAACCATTATGACATCATCATCGTCATGGTAACCATTATGACACCATCACCATGGTGACCAGTATGACATCATCATCACCATGGCAACCTATTATGACATCATCACCATGGCAACCATTATGACATCATCATTGCCATGGCAACCATTATGACATCATCATCGCCATGGCAACCATATGACATCATCACATGGCAACCATTGTGACATCATCATTGCCATGGAAACCATTATGACATAACCATCACCATTGCAAGCTATTATGACATCATCATTGCCTTGGCAACCATTATGCCATCATCATCACCATGGCAACCATTATGACATCATCATCACCATGGCAACCATTATGACATAACCGTCACCATTGCAACCTAAAATGACATCATCATCGCCATGGCAACCATTATGAAATAATCACCATGGCAACTGTCACGATATGGTATGAAATATCATATAGGCTTAGTTTCTCTTGTCAGCCCAGGATGTGGGCTAAGAAACCCCCCCTTCTCTTTTACTTCAGAGTTGAGCTGCCTTTCCACTGTGCATGGGGGAAGAGAGTTTTATTGACGAAAGGCATTTAAGACCGGCATTTCCTGTAGTAGAAAGTGCTCAGCTTTAACTGTTAGAGAAGATTCTAGAATCATGAAAGTCCTTTGTTCTGTTTTTGTAAGATATTAGGCAAACAATTTAAAATACAAACACAAAAATATATCGTCATAATCGCACCATACCCCTCATTCATCTCGTATCATCGCCGGCATTCCAGTGAGACCAAACATGTCCCACCTGTCACGCACACTGACAGAGAAATCCCTACCTCTGTACCAGATGGAGCTAGAAACCTGTGTTTCGAGGGCTGGGTAGATCCTCCGAGTGTGATTATGACGATATATTTTTGTGTTTGTATTTTAAATCGTTTGCCTAATATCTTACAAAAACAGAACAAAGGACTTTCATGATTTTAGAATCTTCTCTAACAGTTAAAGCTGAGCACTTTCTACTACAGGAAATGCCGGTCGTAAATGCCTTTCGTCAATAAAACTCTCTTCCCCCATGCACAGTGGAAAGGCAGCTCAACTCCACACCGTGACCGTCACCAATTGTCAAGATCCCTTAGTCGCTGCCCACAATATGTCACGGATTGGGGTGACTTTTAAACCAACAGACGGCTATCACATGTGCAGGGGGCTTATCCTAGTTATCCCTCCACTGCCACAATGTGATGAAAAAACACACACGAGGCTATTGACCTCTTAGTTTACAGCAGGGGCTTATTTTAGGTATCCCACTGCTCTTCAATATACCATGAACTGCAGGGATTTGTGTCTATCCCGCTTACAGTTCCACTTAACACTTGCAGCTCTCTGGTGCCCCCCCTTACTCTCAGGTCAGATTAGGTACTGCACCCTGGGTAATTAGTCGCCAGAAAGGCTGCCTGCTATGTACTGGCTATTGGGCGCGCTGCAGCGACGCGATAACTACTCCCACTCAGGCAGGAACAATAATTATCAAGCCGCAGTCGCTACAGTGACCCCCCAAAAGCCGGCACACGGTAAGCTGCCACCAGCTCCGATTAACAGGTCCGGAGCTAACCCAAAACAGTAGCGTAAATTCCCTTCAAAGACAGGGTACTTTTTAGAGCATGGAGAAATAACTGGCATGAAATAATATACCCATAAAGTTTATGCAGTGTTTAGCAAAATATTTTACAAAGATGTTATAAATGAGACAACTGCAAATATGTACAGGGTAATTATGAAAATAAAAGGATTAAAGGAAGAAAATATAACTCACATGTTCTTAGTTCATATCAGGTCAGGCAAACACCATGCTAGGGGGAGGGGCTCCCAAAAATCCCAATGCATGAGGTACAGCTCTTCAGGTCAGACCCACATGTTCTTCCAGCAACAGACTGACTGCTGGAGTCCGGCCAAAACAGTTATAGCTTAGGTCGGTGACATCACCAAAAGGGCTGGCTATCTCAGACCCTCCTCTCTCTACATTCTGACTAAGTATAAGCTAAATCTTTCTAAGACTTGTAAATCCGCTGCTGAACATATCATAATCGCACCATACCCCTCATTCATCTCGTATCATCGCCGGCATTCCAGTGAGACCAAACATGTCCCACCTGTCACGCACACTGACAGAGAAATCCCTACCTCTGTACCAGATGGAGCTAGAAACCTGTGTTTCGAGGGCTGGGTAGATCCTCCGAGTGTGATTATGACGATATATTTTTGTGTTTGTATTTTAAATCGTTTGCCTAATATCTTACAAAAACAGAACAAAGGACTTTCATGATTTTAGAATCTTCTCTAACAGTTAAAGCTGAGCACTTTCTACTACAGGAGATGCCGGTCGTAAATGCCTTTCGTCAATAAAACTCTCTTCCCCCATGCACAGTGGAAAGGCAGCTCAACTCCACACCGTGACCGTCACCAATTGTCAAGATCCCTTAGCCGCTGCCCACAATATGTCACGGATTGGGGTGACTTTTAAACCAACAGACGGCTATCACATGTGCAGGGGGCTTATCCTAGTTATCCCTCCACTGCCACAATGTGATGAAAAAACACACACGAGGCTATTGACCTCTTAGTTTACAGCAGGGGCTTATTTTAGGTATCCCACTGCTCTTCAATATACCATGAACTGCAGGGATTTGTGTCTATCCCGCTTACAGTTCCACTTAACACTTGCAGCTCTCTGGCGCCCCCCCTTACTCTCAGGTCAGATTAGGTACTGCACCCTGGGTAATTAGTCGCCAGAAAGGCTGCCTGCTATGTACTGGCTATTGGGCGCGCTGCAGCGACGCGATAACTACTCCCACTCAGGCAGGAACAATAATTATCAAGCCGCAGTCGCTACAGTGACCCCCCAAAAGCCGGCACACGGTAAGCTGCCACCAGCTCCGATTAACGGGTCCGGAGCTAACCCAAAACAGTAGTGTAAATTCCCTTCAAAGACAGGGTACGTTTTTAGAGCATGGAGAAATAACTGGCATGAAATAATATACCCATAAAGTTTATGCAGTGTTTAGCAAAATATTTTACAAAGATGTTATAAATGAGACAATTGCAAATATGTACAAGGTAATTATGAAAATAAAAGGATTAAAGGAAGAAAAGATAACTCACATGTTCTTAGTTCATATCAGGTCAGGCAAACACCATGCTAGGGGGAGGGGCTCCCAAAAATCCCAATGCATGAGGTACAGCTCTTCAGGTCAGACCCACATGTTCTTCCAGCAACAGACTGACTGCTGGAGTCCGGCCAAAACAGTTATAGCTTAGGTCGGTGACATCACCAAAAGGGCTGGCTATCCCAGACCCTCCTCTCTCTACATTCTAAGTATAAGCTAAATCTTTCTAAGACTTGTAATTCCGCTGCTGAACATATCATAATCGCACCATACCCCTCATTCATCTCGTATCATCGCCGGCATTCCAGTGAGACCAAACATGTCCCACCTGTCACGCACACTGACAGAGAAATCCCTACCTCTGTACCAGATGGAGCTAGAAACCTGTGTTTCGAGGGCTGGGTAGATCCTCCGAGTGTGATTATGACGATATATTTTTGTGTTTGTATTTTAAATCGTTTGCCTAATATCTTACAAAAACAGAACAAAGGACTTTCATGATTCTAGAATCTTCTCTAACAGTTAAAGCTGAGCACTTTCTACTACAGGAAATGCCGGTCGTAAATGCCTTTCGTCAATAAAACTCTCTTCCCCCATGCACAGTGGAAAGGCAGCTCAACTCTGAAGTAAAAGAGAAGGGGGGGTTTCTTAGCCCACATCCTGGGCTGACAAGAGAAACTAAACCTATATGATATTTCATACCATATCGTGACACCTCCCCCTTTTAGCGTGCGCTACGGCGGCAGAACCTCTCGGTATGCCTCCATGCGCACCTCCGTGGGTTCACCCTGGCGGGAGAGTCCATCTGCATTACCATGCTCTTTGCCCGCTTTGTGTTTAATGGTGAAGTCAAATTGCTGAAGGGCAAGGCTCCAGCGTAGCAACCTGCCATTGGTTCCACACATGGTGCTTAGCCAGCGCAGAGGGTTGTGGTCGGTCACCACCGTGAAGGTGTGACCGTACAAGTAGGGCTGCAAGCGCTGCAGGGCCCAGACTATGGCCAGGCACTCCTTCTCAATGGTGGAGTAGGCCACTTCCCTCGGCAAAAGTTTCCGGCTCAGGTACAACACGGGGTGCTCTTGGTCCTCCGAGTCAACCTGGCTGAGCACAGCACCAAGGCCAAACTCGCTGGCGTCGGTCTGTACCAAGAACGGTCGACTGCTGTCGACTGCTTTCAACACAGGGGCGTTGCACAGTGCTGTCTTCAACGCCTGGAAGGCCCCCTCACAGCCATCTGTCCAGTTGACGATGTGGGGTAGTTTCTTCCTGGTGAGGTCCGTCAAAGGTTTTGCCAGGCTACTATAGTGCTGCACGAAGCGCCTATAGTACCCTGCAGTGCCCAGGAAGGACATCACCTGTTTCTTGTTCCTGGGAGTGGGCCAGTTCACGATCACGCCCACTTTGTCAGGCTCTGGCTTTAGGGTGTTTCCGCCTACCCGGTGCCCCAGGTAGTGAACCTCCCTCATGCCCATCTGGCACTTTCCCGGCTTGATAGTCAGTCCTGCTCGGTGAATTCGCCCGAGCACCTCCTCGAGATGCTGCAGGTGTTCCTCCCAGGAGGGACTGAAGATGGCAATGTCATCTAAGTACGCCACAGCGTACTTCTCCAGTCCCTGAAGCAGGAGATTGACCATCCGCTGGAAAGTGGCAGGGGCATTCTTCATGCCGAAGGGCATGACCGTGGACTCGTACAGTCCAAAGGGTGTGATAAAGGCGGACTTCTCCTGCGCCTCGGGGCTCAGGGGAATCTGCCAGTATCCGCGACTCAGATCCATTATTGTCAGGTATTTTGCGCCAGCTAACTTCTCAAGCAGCTCCTTGATGCGCGGCATTGGGTGCGCGTCAGAGGCTGTAATGGCGTTGAGCCCCCTGTAGTCCACGCAGAACCGGGTGGTCCGGTCCTTCTTTGGCACGAGAACTACCGGGTGAGGCCCACGCACTCTTTGACCGTCGAATCACCCCCAGCTGTAACATCTCATCGATCTCCTGGCGCATAATCTGCTGCACCTGGTCAGAGATTCGATAGGGTGTTCGCCGTAGTGGGGCGTGATTCCCGGGGTCCACCTCGTGGACCGCTAACTCAGTCCTTCCAGGCCGGTTGGAGAACACGACCCGGAAGGGTTCCAGTGTGGTTTGCAACTGCAACTGCTGTGGTTCATCTAGCGAGGCGCTTACCTCCACGTCCTCAATGGACCCACAGGCCTTGGCTTGGGCCAGCATGTCCAGGAGGGCGTCTTCCTCCCCGTCTTCGGGTGCGCTGCAGACCGGTAGGACGAAAGGTTCACGTTCGTGATGAGCCTTCATCATGTTGACGTGAAAGGCCTTTCGCCTACCCCGAGTGTGGTCAAGCGTGACCACATAGGTGACCGGGTTGAGCTGTTGGTGGACGACGTACGGGCCCTCCCAGGCTGCCTGAAGCTTATCCGTTGGTACAGGAACCAGCACCCACACCTTTTGACCCACGTGGTAGGTCCGCTCCCGGGCGTTCTGGTCGTACCAGTGCTTCTGATCAGCCTGAGCCTGCGTCATGTTGTCATGCACCAACTGCGTCAATGTCTGCATCTTGTCACGGAAGCGCATGACATACTCCACTATGGACACTTCAGAAGGGTTCGGCTCCTCTTCCCAGGATTCTCTTACCAACCCAAGGGGTCCCCGGACTCGCCTGCCGTACAGGAGCTCGAAGGGGGAGAACCCCGTCGAGGCCTGCAAAACCTCTCGGTAAGCGAATAGCAGGTGTGGGAGGTACCGCTCCCAGTCGCGCCCTTGTGTCTCAACCAGCATGCATAGCATCTGTTTGAGGGTACCATTGAAGCGTTCACACAAGCCATTGGTCTGTGGGTGATACGCACTCGATACCAGGTGCTTCACCTGCATTTTCTTACAGAGAGCCTCCATTAGGTGAGACATAAATTGGGTCCCTCGATCAGTAAGCATTTCCCTGGGAAATCCTACCCGTGAAAAGATGGCCAACAGGGCATCCGCCACCTTATCGGCCCTAGTTGACGACAGAGCTACTGCCTCTGGGTACCGGGTAGCGTAGTCTACCACAGTAAGAATATATTGCTTTCCAGAGCTGCTGGGGACGGCCAGCGGGCCCACAATGTCCACCGCAATCCTCTGGAAAGGCTCCTCTATCACTGGCAAAGGGATCAGGGGAGCCTTAAGAGCAGGCCCCGCCTTCCCCACTCTTTGACAGGTGACACAGGAGCGGCAGTAGTTTGACACATCTGTCCCCATCTTAGGCCAATAGAAGTGTTGAGACAGCCGGGCCTTAGTTTTGCTGATCCCCAAGTGTCCGGCTAGCGGGATCTCATGGGCAATCCGCAACAACTCACCCCGGAATTGCTGCGGGACGACCAGCTGTCTTTCCCTCAACCACTCCTTTTGGGATTCTCCGGGTACTGTCTCCCGGTACAACCTTCCTCCTTCCCAGAACACCTTCTCCTTATCAGTCTCGGAGAATGACGTCCCGGCGAGTTGTCTCAAACTCTCTAGGCTCGCATCTGTGTGCAGAGCGGCCTGAAACTCCTGGCTAGGGGAAGCCAGAAGTGACGTCAGGGTCCCTTCCCCACGGAAGCCCTCTGGGACCTGCACTGGGTCCACCTCTGGTTCAGTCATACTGATGACTGAGGAGGGTCCGGGAGGCAGACAGTTATCTGCGTTCCGGGCACTCTGACTGCGGGTGACAGCAGCTATGTAGGCTGTCTCCCCGGGGGGTTTTACAGACCCATCAGCCGACGCTGCTATGGGCTCTACCTCCCCATCCACCCCCATTACCTCAGGAGCATTGCTACTTATGGGCCAGTTACCTTCCTCGGTGGTACTGGTCAATTTCATGGCGTCACCTGTCTCACGGTTCCCATGTATCTCCCCATTTCTTGTAGCACCGACACTTGCCCCTGCTAGGGATTCCTCAGCCGTCTCACTCCGCAGAGCGACGTGGCTGAGCACTCCTGTACCTATGGACACATCAACTTTCATAGAAACATCATTATCAGGTACAGTTGGCACAGGTACAACATTTTCACCATCAATCCTAGGGAAAAAAGTGTTAACAGATGCATCATTACAAGATAAAGCATGGTCAGGTAACACATGCGATTTCCCATCATCATCATCATCATCAGGGTTAACGTTACCCTTATTAGCAGATTGGGGAGGGGTGTCAGGGACGTAGTATGCAAACAACCTCCCCAAATCAGTCCCCAACAAAACATCAGTGGGCAAATTATCAGACAGCCCCACTTCCTTCACCCCGCTCCCGGCACCCCAATCAATAAAAACCCGGGCCATCGGTAAGGGACAGCTGATGCCCCCAATCCCAGTGACAGTTAGGGTTTTCCCCGGAATGATTTCTTCAGGGGCCGCCAGTTCGGGTCGGATGAGGGTTCGTTCAGCCCCGGTGTCCTTGAGGCCTGTAGCAACACGACCTCCCACAATGACATGCTGTACGTTATCACACCCCCTCCCAGCCACACCACCCACCAAAAGAACTGCTGCATTAGGCCCTGGGGCCTGGGATGAGGGGTTCTTCTGCTTGGCTGGACATCGGTGACTGAGGTGTCCAGTCTGCCTGCAGTGGTAACACTGGCGAAGTTCGGTGGTTGGTCTGGTGCTGTTGGCCACGGGGACAGGACCTCTGGTGGGTTGGCTGGCAGGGGTACTGGCGTTGGCTGCAGGCTTACCCCCTCTCCAGCTGGTGGTGACTGGCTTCCGCACTTCCGATCTACGGTTGGCCTCATAGGCATCGGCAATCTGCGCTGCTTTCGTCACGTCTTTGGGTTCTCTGTCCATCACGAACTGTCGCACCTCAGTTGGGCATAGATGGAAGAACTGGTCTTTGATCATCAGGTCTCGCAGCTGGGCAAAAGTGGTTACTGACAGTCCTTGGGTCCACTGGTCAAAGTGGGTCCCCAGTCCATGCACCACATCACTGTAACTGTCGTGTGGGCCACGTTGGAGGGTCCGAAACTTTTTACGGTACACCTCGGGTGTAAGCTGGTACTTGGCTATCAGAGCCTGCTTGATGGCCTCATAGTCACCATCTTGTTCTTGAGGGAGGGCAGCAAACGCCTCCAGAGCTTTGCCTCTCAGCCCTGGTGTCAGGTATCGTGCCCATTCTGGTGTAGGCAGCTGGTACTGCCTGCAGGCTTTCTCAAAGGCCCGCAGAAAAGTGTCCAAGTCCCCATCTTTTTCCATAACAGGAAAGTGGTCGGGCCGGGGCTTTGGTGTCTGAGCGCTGCTGGGCTCACGACTGGACTGGGACGACCCCTGCATTTGTAGTTGGGCCATCTGCAGCTGGTACTCCCTCTCCGCTTGGGCCTCTCGCTCGGCTCGCTGGGCCTCTCGCTCGGCTCGGGCCTCTTGCTCGGCTCGCTGGGCCTCTCGCTCGGCTCGGGCCTCTCGCTCGGCTCGCTCCTGGTATTGCTGGATCAGCTGCAGACGTCGGTCCAGGTCATCTGCAGAGCATTGTTGCAGAGCCAGCTGCAGGAGGTGGTCTGCACCCCCCTGGTTGCCAATAGGGCCCGTATTCAGTGGTTGAACCTCTGCTGCAGCACCACGTTCGCTGGTGCTGGCATCTGCGGCCTCTGGGCTCTGTGAGTGGTCTAGAGCGGCTTCCCATTGCACCAGTTCAGCGACCATTTGAGTCTTGGTCATGCTCTGGGGGTTCAGGCCATGATACGTGCATATCCCAGCAAGAGTGTCTTTCTTCTGCTGGGTGTACCAGGCTTCTCCTTTCGTTGCCATGGTTGCCAAATAAAAGATAGGATAGAAAAACGAAGAAAAAGGGAAGGGATAATTACCAGTACACAATTGTCTCACAACTAATAAGCACTGAGTTCGTTCTCCCAAACTTATTTGCGCAGGGTTCTCGCAAGAACTTTCTGCAAGTTTTTAGTGAGAGGAATGATTGCTCAAACCAAATCACTAATGCTCTAATATCCCACCGCCTTGCCACCAATATGTCACGATTCACACTGTGACCGTCACCAATTGTCAAGATCCCTTAGCCGCTGCCCACAATATGTCACGGATTGGGGTGACTTTAAACCAACAGACGGCTATCACATGTGCAGGGGGCTTATCCTAGTTATCCCTCCACTGCCACAATGTGATGAAAAAACACACACGAGGCTATTGACCTCTTAGTTTACAGCAGGGGCTTATTTTAGGTATCCCACTGCTCTTCAATATACCATGAACTGCAGGGATTTGTGTCTATCCCGCTTACAGTTCCACTTAACACTTGCAGCTCTCTGGCGCCCCCCCTTACTCTCAGGTCAGATTAGGTACTGCACCCTGGGTAATTAGTCGCCAGAAAGGCTGCCTGCTATGTACTGGCTATTGGGCGCGCTGCAGCGACGCGATAACTACTCCCACTCAGGCAGGAACAATAATTATCAAGCCGCAGTCGCTACAGTGACCCCCCAAAAGCCGGCACACGGTAAGCTGCCACCAGCTCCGATTAACGGGTCCGGAGCTAATCCAAAACCCCTTCAAAGACAGGGTACGTTTTTAGAGCATGGAGAAATAACTGGCATGAAATAATATACCCATAAAGTTTATGCAGTGTTTAGCAAAATATTTTACAAAGATGTTATAAATGAGACAATTGCAAATATGTACAAGGTAATTATGAAAATAAAAGGATTAAAGGAAGAAAAGATAACTCACATGTTCTTAGTTCATATCAGGTCAGGCAAACACCATGCTAGGGGGAGCGGCTCCCAAAAATCCCAATGCATGAGGTACAGCTCTTCAGGTCAGACCCACATGTTCTTCCAGCAACAGACTGACTGCTGGAGTCCGGCCAAAACAGTTATAGCTTAGGTCGGTGACATCACCAAAAGGGCTGGCTATCCCAGACCCTCCTCTCTCTACATTCTAAGTATAAGCTAAATCTTTCTAAGACTTGTAATTCCGCTGCTGAACATATCATAATCGCACCATACCCCTCATTCATCTCGTATCATCGCCGGCATTCCAGTGAGACCAAACATGTCCCACCTGTCACGCACACTGACAGAGAAATCCCTACCTCTGTACCAGATGGAGCTAGAAACCTGTGTTTCGAGGGCTGGGTAGATCCTCCGAGTGTGATTATGACGATATATTTTTGTGTTTGTATTTTAAATCGTTTGCCTAATATCTTACAAAAACAGAACAAAGGACTTTCATGATTCTAGAATCTTCTCTAACAGTTAAAGCTGAGCACTTTCTACTACAGGAAATGCCGGTCGTAAATGCCTTTCGTCAATAAAACTCTCTTCCCCCATGCACAGTGGAAAGGCAGCTCAACTCTGAAGTAAAAGAGAAGGGGGGGTTTCTTAGCCCACATCCTGGGCTGACAAGAGAAACTAAACCTATATGATATTTCATACCATATCGTGACAGCAACCATAATGACATCATCACCATGGCAACCATTATGACATCATCATCACCATGGCAACCTTTATGACATAACCGCCACCATTGCAACCTATTATGACATCATCATCGCCATGGCAACCATTATGACATCATCACCATGGCAACCATTATGACATCATCATCACCATGGCAACCATTATGACATAATCATCGCCTTGGAAACCATGATGACATAACCGTCACCATGGCAACCATTATGACGTAACCGTCACCATTGCAACCATTATGACAACATCATCACCATGGCAACCATTATGACATCATCACCATGGCAACCATTATTACATCATCATCACCATGGCAACCTTTATGACATCATCATCGCCATGGCAACTATTATGACATCATCATCGCCATGGCAACCATTATGACATCATCACCATGGCAACCATTATTACATCATCATCACCATGGCAACCTTTATGACATCATCATCGCCATGGCAACCATAATGACATCATCACCATGGCAACCATTATGACATCATCATCGCCATGGCAACCTATTATGACATCATCACCATGGTAACCATTATGACATAATCATCGCCATGGCAACCTTCATGACATCATCATCACCATGGCAACCTTCATGACATCATCACCATGGCAACCATTATGACATCATCATCGTCATGGTAACCATTATGACATTATCACCATGGTGACCATTATGACATCATCACCATGGCAAACTATTATGACATCATCACCATGGCAACCATTATGACATCATTATCTCCATGGCAACCTATCATAACATCATCATCACCATGGCAACCATATGACATCATCACATAGCAACAATTATGACATCATCATTGCCATGGCGACCATTATGACATCATCATCGCCATGGCAGCCTTTATGACATAATCGTCACCATGGAAACCATTATGACATAACCATCACCATTGCAAGCCATTATGACATCATCATCGCCTTGGCAACCATTATGACATCATCATCGCCTTGGCAACCATTATGACATCATCACCACCATGGCAACCATTATGACATAACCGTCACCATTGCAACCTAAAATGACATCATCATCGCCATGGCAACCATTATGACATCATCACCGTGGCAACCATAATGACATCATCATCACCATGGCAACCATTATGACATAATCATCAACAAGGCAATCATTATGACATCATGATCGCCATAGAAACCATGATGACATAACCGTCACCATGGCAACCATTATGACGTAACCGTCACCATTGCAACCATTATGACAACATCATCACAATGGCAACCATTATGACATAACTGTCACCATGGCAACCTATTATGACATCACCATGGCAACCGTTATGACATCATCATCACCATGGCAACCATTATGACATCATCATCACCATGGCAACCATTATGACATAACCGTTACCATTGCAACCTAAAATGACATCATCATCGCTATGGCAACCTTTATGACATCATCACCATGGCAATCATAATGACATCATCATCACCATGGCAACCATAATGACATCATCACCATGGCAACCTTTATGACCTAACCGTCACCATTGCAACCTATTATGACATCATCATCGCCATGGCAATTATTATGACATCATGACCATGGCATCCATTATGACATCATCATCACCATGGCAACCATTATGACATAATCATCAACAAGGCAATCATTATGACATCATCATCGCCATGGAAACCATGATGACATAACCATCACCATGTCAACCATTATGACGTAACCGTCACCATTGCAACCATTATGACAACATCATCACCATGGCAACCATTATGACATAACTGTCACCGTGGCAACCTATTATGACATCATCGCCATGGCAACCATTATGACATCATCATCGCCATGACAACCATTATGACATCATCACCATGGCAACCATTATGACATCATCATCGCCATGGCAACCTATTATGACATCATCATCACCATGGTAACCATTATGACATAATCATCGCCATGGCAACCTTCATGACATCATCACCATGGCAACCTTTATGACATCATCACCATGGCAACCATTATGACATCATCATCGTCATGGTAACCATTATGACACCATCACCATGGTGACCATTATGACATCATCATCACCATGGCAACCTATTATGACATCATCACCATGGCAACCATTATGACATCATCATTGCCATGGCAACCATTATGACATCATCATCGCCATGGCAACCATATGACATAATCACATGGCAACCATTATGACATCATCATCACCATGGCAACCATTATGACATCATCACCATGGCAACCATCATTACATAACATCACCATTGCAACCTAAAATGACATCATCATCGCCATGGCAACCATTATGAAATCATCACCATGGCAACCATAATGACATCATCATCACCATGGCAACCTTTATGACATAACCGCCACCATTGCAACCTATTATGACATCATCATCGCCATGGCAACCATTATGACATCATTACCATGGCAGCCATTATGACATCATCATCACCATGGCAACCATCATGACATAATCATCAACAAGGCAATCATTATGACATCATCATCGCCATGGAAACCATGATGACATAACCGTCACCATGGCAACCATTATGATGTAACCGTCACCATTGCAACTATTATGACATCATCACCATGGCAACCATTATGACATAACTGTCAACATGGCAACCTATTATGACATCATCATCGCCATGGCAACCATTATGACATCATCGCCATGACAACCATTATGACATCATCATCACCATGGCAACCATTATGACATCATCACCATGGCAACCTTTATGACATCATCATCGCCATGGCAACCATAATTACATCATCACCATGGCAACCATTATGACATCATCATCGCCATGGCAACCTATTATGACATCATCATCACCATGGTAACCATTATGACATAATCATCGCCACGGCAACCTTCATGACATCATCATCACCATGGCAACCTTTATAACATAATCACCATGGCAACCATTATGACATCATCATCGTCATGGTAACCATTATGACATCATCACCATGGTGACCATTATGACATCATCATCACCATGGTAACCTATTATGACATCATCACCATGTCAATCATTATGACATCTTCATCACCATGGCAACCATTATGACATCATCATCACCCTCGTAACCATTATGACAAAACCGTCAACATTGCAACCTAAAATGATATCATTATCGCCATGGCAACCATTATGAAATCATCACCATGGCAACCATAATGACATCATCATCACCATGGCAACCTTTATGACATAACCGCCACCATTGCAACCTATCATGACATCATCATCGCCATGGCAACCATTATGAAATCATCACCATGGCAACCATAATGACATCATCATCACCATGGCAACCATATGACATCATAATCGCCATGGCAACCATTATGACAATCATCAACAAGGCAATCATTATAACATCATCATCGCCATGGCAACCATTATGATATCACTATTGTAACCATAATGACATCATCATTGCAACCTATTATGACATCACCATTGCAACCTATTATGACATCGTCACCATGGCAACCATTATGACATCATCGTCACCGTGGCAACCTTTATGACATCACCATGGCAACCTATTATGACATCGTCACCAGGGCAACCATTATAACATCATAGTCACCATGGAAACCATTATGAAATCATCGCCATGGCAACCATTATGACATCATCGTTGCCATGGCAACCATTATGACATCATCGACGCCATGGCAACCATCATGACATCATCGACGCCATGGCAACCATTATGAAATCGTCGCCATGGCAACCATTATGACATCATCGTTGCCATGGCAACCATTATGGCACCATCGTCGCCATGGCAACCATGATGACATCATCGTCACCATGGCAACAATAATGACATAATCGTCGCCATGGCAACCATTATGACACCATCGTCGCCATGGCAACCATTATGACATCATCGTCGCCATGGCAACCATTATGACATCATCGTCGCCATGGCAACCATTATTACATCATCGTCACCATGGCAACCATTATGACATCATCGACGCCATGGCAACCATTATGACATCATCATCGCCATTGCAACCATATTCGTCGCCATGGCAACCATTATGACATCATTTTCGCCATGGCAACCATTATGACATCATCGTCGCCATGGCAACCATTATGACATCATCGTCGCCATGGCAACCATCATAGTCGCCATGGCAACCATTATGACATCATCGTCGCCATGGCAACCATTATGACATCATCGTCGCCATGGCAACCATTATGACATCATCGTCGCCATGGCAACCATCATAGTCGCCATGGCAACCATTATGACATCTTCGTCGCCATGGCAACCATTATGACATAATCGTCGCCTTGGCAACCATTATGTCATCTTCGTCGCCATGGCAACCATTATGACATCATCGTCGCCATGGCAACCATTATGACTTTATTGTCGCCATGGCAACCATTTATGACATCATCGTCGCCATGGCAACCATTATGACATAATCGTCGCCATGGCAATTATTATGACATCATCGTCACCATGGCAAACATATTCGTCGCCATGGCAACCATTATGACATCATCGTCGCCATGGCAACCATTGTGACATCATCGTCACCATGGCAACCATTATGACATCATCTTCGCCAAGGCAACAATAATCGTCGCCATGGCAACCATTATGACATCATCGTCGCCATGGCAACCATTATGACATCATCGTCGCCATGGCAACCATTATGACATCATCGTTGTCACGGCAACCATTATTACATCATCGTCGCCATGGCAACCATTATGACATCATCGTCGCCACGGCAACCATTATGACATCATCGTCGTCATGGCAACCATTTTGACATCATCGTTGCCACGGCAACCATTATTACATCATCGTCGCCATGGCTACCATTGTGTCATCACCATCGCCATGGCAACCATTATGACATCATCGTCGTCATGGCAACCATTGTGACATCATAGTCGCCATGGCAACCATTATGACATCATCGTCGCCATGGCAACCATTATGACTTTATTGTCACCATGGCAACCATTATGACATCATCGTCGCCATGGCAACCATAATCGTCGTCATTGCAACAGTTATGACATCATCGTCGCCATGGCAACCATTATGACATCATAGTCGCCATGGCAACCATTATGACATCATCGTCGCCATGGCAACCATTATGACATCATCGTCGCCATGGCAACCATTATGACGTCATCGTCGCCATGGCAACCATTATGACTTCATCGTCGCCATGGCAAACATTTTGGCATCACTGTCGCCATGGCAACCATTATGACATCATCGTCGCCATGGCAACCTTCATGACATCATCGTCGCCATGGCAACCATTATGACATCATCGTCGCCATGACAACCATTATGACATCATCGTTACCACGGCAACCATTATGACATCATCGTCGCCATGGCAACCATTATGACTTTATCGTCGCCATGGCAACCATTATGACTTTATCGTCGCCATGCAACCATTACGACATCATAGTCACCGTTGCAACCATTATGACATGACCATTGCATCCTATTATGACATCACCATTGCAACCTATTATGACATCACCATTGCAACCTATTATGACATCTTCATCACCAAGGCAACCTATTATGACATCGTCACCATGGCAACCATTATGACATAGTCACCATGGCAACCATTATGACATCACTATTGTAACCGTAATGACATCATCATTGCAACCTATTATGACATCACCATTGCAACCTATTATGACATCGTCACCATGGCAACCATTATGACATCATCGTCACCGTGGCAACCTTTATGACATCACCATGGTAACCTATTATGACATCGTCACCAGGGCAACCATTATAACATCATAGTCACCATGGAAACCATTATGAAATCGTCGCCATGACAACCATTATGACATCATCGTTGCCATGGCAACCATTATGACAACATCGACGCCATGGCAACCATTATGATATCATCGTCGCCATGGCAACCATTATGACATCATCGTCGCCATGGCAACCATAATGACATCGTCGTCGCCATGGCAACCATTATGACATCATCGTCACCATGGCAACCACTATGACATCATCGTCGCCATGGCAACCATTATGATATCATCGTCGCCATGGCAACCATTATGACACCATCGTCGCCATGGCAACCATTATGACATCATCGTCGCCATGGCAACCATTATGACATCATCGTCGCCTTGGCAACCATTATGACATCATCGTCGCCATGGCAACCATTATGACATCATCGTCGCCATGGCAACCATTATGACTTTATTGTCGCCATGGCAACCATTTATGACATCATCGTCGCCATGGCAACCATTATTACATCATCGTCACCATGGCAACCATTATGACATCATCAACGCCATGGCAACCATTATGACATCATCATCGCCATTGCAACCATATTCGTCGCCATGGCAACCATTATGACATCATTTTCGCCATGGCAACCATTATGACATCATTTTCGCCATGGCAACCATTATGACATCATCGTCGCCATGGCAACCATCATAGTCGCCATGGCAACCATTATGACATCATCGTCGCCATGGCAACCATTATGATATAATCGTCGCCTTGGCAACCATTATGTCATCTTCGTCGCCATAGCAACCATTATGACATCATCGTCGCCATGGCAACCATTATGACTTTATTGTCGCCATGGCAACCATTTATGACATCATCGTCGCCATGGCAACCATTATGACATAATCGTCGCCATGGCAACCATTATGACATAATCGTCGCCATGGCAACCATGATGACATCATCGTCGCCATGGCAAACATATTCGTCGCCGTGGCAACCATTATGACATCATCGTCGCCATGGCAAATATTGTGACATCATCGTCACCATGGCAACCATTATGACATAATCGTCGCCATGGCAACCATAATCGTCGCCATGGCAACCTTCATGACATCGTCGCCATGGCAACCATTATGACATCATCGTCGCCATGGCAACCATTATGACATCATCGTTGCCACGGCAACCATTATTACATCATCGTCGCCATGGCAACCATTATGACATCATCGTCGCCACGGCAACCATTATGACATCATCGTCGTCATGGCAACCATTTTGACATCATCGTTGACACGGCAACCATTATTACGTCATCGTCGCCATGGCAACCATTGTGTCATCATCATCGCCATGGCAACCATTATGACATCATCGTCGTCATGGCAACCATTGTGACATCATAGTCGCCATGGCAACTATTATGACATCATCGTCGCGATGGCAACCATTATGAGTTTATTGTCGCCATGGCAACCATTATGACATCATCGTCGCCATGGCAACCATAATTGTCGCATGGCAACCATTATGACATCATCGTCGCCATGGCAACCATTATGACATCATAGTCGCCATGGCAACCATTATGACATCATCGTCGCCATGGCAATCATTATGACTTCATCGTCGCCATGGCAAAAATTTTGGCATCACTGTCGCCATGGCAACCATTATGACATCGTCATCGCCATGGCAACCTTCATGACATCATCATCGCCATGGCAACCATTATGACATCATTACCATGGCAGCCATTATGACATCATCATCACCATGGCAACCATCATGACATAATCATCAACAAGGCAATCATTATGACATCATCATCGCCATGGAAACCATGATGACATAACCGTCACCATGGCAACCATTATGATGTAACCGTCACCATTGCAACTATTATGACATCATCACCATGGCAACCATTATGACATAACTGTCAACATGGCAACCTATTATGACATCATCATCGCCATGGCAACCATTATGACATCATCGCCATGACAACCATTATGACATCATCATCACCATGGCAACCATTATGACATCATCACCATGGCAACCTTTATGACATCATCATCACCATGGCAACCATAATTACATCATCACCATGGCAACCATTATGACATCATCATCGCCATGGCAACCTATTATGACATCATCATCACCATGGTAACCATTATGACATAATCATCGCCATGGCAACCTTCATGACATCATCATCACCATGGCAACCTTTATAACATAATCACCATGGCAACCATTATGACATCATCATCGTCATGGTAACCATTATGACATCATCACCATGGTGACCATTATGACATCATCATCACCATGGTAACCTATTATGACATCATCACCATGTCAATCATTATGACATCTTCATCACCATGGCAACCATTATGACATCATCATCACCCTCGTAACCATTATGACAAAACCGTCAACATTGCAACCTAAAATGATATCATTATCGCCATGGCAACCATTATGAAATCATCACCATGGCAACCATAATGACATCATCATCACCATGGCAACCTTTATGACATAACCGCCACCATTGCAACCTATCATGACATCATCATCGCCATGGCAACCATTATGAAATCATCACCATGGCAACCATAATGACATCATCATCACCATGGCAACCATATGACATCATAATCGCCATGGCAACCATTATGACAATCATCAACAAGGCAATCATTATAACATCATCATCGCCATGGCAACCATTATGATATCACTATTGTAACCATAATGACATCATCATTGCAACCTATTATGACATCACCATTGCAACCTATTATGACATCGTCACCATGGCAACCATTATGACATCATCGTCACCGTGGCAACCTTTATGACATCACCATGGCAACCTATTATGACATCGTCACCAGGGCAACCATTATAACATCATAGTCACCATGGAAACCATTATGAAATCATCGCCATGGCAACCATAATGACATCATCGTCGCCATGGCAACCATTATGACATCATCGACGCCATGGCAACCATCATGACATCATCGACGCCATGGCAACCATTATGAAATCGTCGCCATGGCAACCATTATGACATCATCGTTGCCATGGCAACCATTATGGCACCATTGTCGCCATGGCAACCATGATGACATCATCGTCGCCATGGCAACAATAATGACATAATCGTCGCCATGGCAACCATTATGACACCATTGTCGCCATGGCAACCATTATGACATCATCGTCGCCATGGCAACCATTATGACATCATCGTCACCATGGCAACCATTATTACATCATCGTCACCATGGCAACCATTATGACATCATCGACGCCATGGCAACCATTATGACATCATCATCGCCATTGCAACCATATTCGTCGCCATGGCAACCATTATGACATCATTTTCGCCATGGCAACCATTATGACATCATCGTCGCCATGGCAACCATTATGACATCATCGTCGCCATGGCAACCATCATAGTCGCCATGGCAACCATTATGACATCATCGTCGACATGGCAACCATTATGACATAATCGTCGCCATGGCAACCATTATGACATCATCGTCGCCATGGCAACCATCATAGTCGCCATGGCAACCATTATGACATCTTCGTCGCCATGGCAACCATTATGACATAATCGTCGCCTTGGCAACCATTATGTCATCTTCGTCGCCATGGCAACCATTATGACATCATCGTCGCCATGGCAACCATTATGACTTTATTGTCGCCATGGCAACCATTTATGACATCATCGTCGCCATGGCAACCATTATGACATAATCGTCGCCATGGCAATTATTATGACATCATCGTCACCATGGCAAACATATTCGTCGCCATGGCAACCATTATCACATCATCGTCGCCATGGCAACCATTGTGACATCATCGTCACCATGGCAACCATTATGACATCATCTTCGCCAAGGCAACAATAATCGTCGCCATGGCAACCATTATGACATCATCGTCGCCATGGCAACCATTATGACATCATCGTCGCCATGGCAACCATTATGACATCATCATTGTCACGGCAACCATTATTACATCATCGTCGCCATGGCAACCATTATGACATCATCGTCGCCACGGCAACCATTATGACATCATCGTCGTCATGGCAACCATTTTGACATCATCGTTGCCACGGCAACCATTATTACATCATCGTCGCCATGGCTACCAGTGTGTCATCACCATCGCCATGGCAACCATTATGACATCATCGTCGTCATGGCAACCATTGTGACATCATAGTCGCCATGGCAACCATTATGACATCATCGTCGCCATGGCAACCATTATGACTTTATTGTCGCCATGGCAACCATTATGACATCATCGTCGCCATGGCAACCATAATCGTCGCCATTGCAACCGTTATGACATCATCGTCGCCATGGCAACCATTATGACATCATCGTCGCCATGGCAACCATTATGACATCATCGTCGCCATGGCAACCATTATGACATCATCGTCGCCATGGCAACCATTATGACGTCATCGTCGCCATGGCAACCATTATGACTTCATCGTCGCCATGGCAAACATTTTGGCATCACTGTCGCCATGACAACCATTATGACATCATCGTCGCCATGGCAACCTTCATGACATCATCGTCGCCATGGCAACCATAATGACATCATCGTCGCCATGACAACCATTATGACATCATCGTTACCACGGCAACCATTATGACATCATCGTCGCCATGGCAACCATTATGACTTTATCGTCGCCATGGCAACCATTATGACTTTATCGTCGCCATGCAACCATTACGACATCATAGTCACCGTTGCAACCATTATGACATGACCATTGCATCCTATTATGACATCACCATTGCAACCTATTATGACATCACCATTGCAACCTATTATGACATCGTCACCATGGCAACCATTATGACATCATCGTCACCGTGGCAACCTTTATGACATCACCATGGTAACCTATTATGACATCGTCACCAGGGCAACCATTATAACATCATAGTCACCATGGAAACCATTATGAAATCGTCGCCATGACAACCATTATGACATCATCGTTGCCATGGCAACCATTATGACATCATCGACGCCATGGCAACCATTATGATATCATCGTCGCCATGGCAACCATTATGACATCATCGTCGCCATGGCAACCATAATGACATCATCGTCGCCATGGCAACCATTATGACATCATCGTCACCATGGCAACCACTATGACATCATCGTCGCCATGGCAACCATTATGATATCATCGTCGCCATGGCAACCATTATGACACCATCATCGCCATGGCAACCATTATGACATCATCGTCGCCATGGCAACCATTATGACATCATCGTCGCCTTGGCAACCATTATGACATCATCGTCGCCATGGCAACCATTATGACATCATCGTCGCCATGGCAACCATTATGACTTTATTGTCGCCATGGCAACCATTTATGACATCATCGTCGCCATGGCAACCATTATTACATCATCGTCACCATGGCAACCATTATGACATCATCAACGCCATGGCAACCATTATGACATCATCATCGCCATTGCAACCATATTCGTCGCCATGGCAACCATTATGACATCATTTTCGCCATGGCAACCATTATGACATCATCGTCGCCATGGCAACCATCATAGTCGCCATGGCAACCATTATGACATCATCGTCGCCATGGCAACCATTATGATATAATCGTCGCCTTGGCAACCATTATGTCATCTTCGTCGCCATGGCAACCATTATGACATCATCGTCGCCATGGCAACCATTATGACTTTATTGTCGCCATGGCAACCATTTATGACATCATCGTCGCCATGGCAACCATTATGACATAATCGTCGCCATGGCAACCATTATGACATAATCGTCGCCATGGCAACCATGATGACATCATCGTCGCCATGGCAAACATTCGTCGCCGTGGCAACCATTATGACATCATCGTCGCCATGGCAAATATTGTGACATCATCGTCACCATGGCAACCATTATGACATCATCGTCGCCATGGCAACCATAATCGTCGCCATGGCAACCTTCATGACATTGTCGCCATGGCAACCATTATGACATCATCGTCGCCATGGCAACCATTATGACATCATCGTTGCCACGGCAACCATTATTACATCATCGTCGCCATGGCAACCATTATGACATCATCGTCGCCACGGCAACCATTATGACATCATCGTCGTCATGGCAACCATTTTGACATCATCGTTGACACGGCAACCATTATTACATCATCGTCGCCATGGCAACCATTGTGTCATCATCATCGCCATGGCAACCATTATGACATCATCGTCGTCATGGCAACCATTGTGACATCATAGTCGCCATGGCAACTATTATGACATCATCGTCGCGATGGCAACCATTATGAGTTTATTGTCGCCATGGCAACCATTATGACATCATCGTCGCCATGGCAACCATAATTGTCGCCATGGCAACCATTATGACATCATCGTCGCCATGGCAACCATTATGACATCATAGTCGCCATGGCAACCATTATGACATCATCGTCGCCATGGCAATCATTATGACTTCATCGTCGCCATGGCAAAAATTTTGGCATCACTGTCGCCATGGCAACCATTATGACATCGTCATCGCCATGGCAACCTTCATGACATCATTGTCGCCATGGCAACCATTATTACATCATCGTTGCCATGGCAACCATTATGACATCATCGTCGCCATGGCAAACATTATGATATCATCGTTGCCACGGCAACCATTATGACATCATCGTTGCCATGGCAACCATTATGACATCATCGTCGCCATGGTAACCATTATGACATCATCGTCGCCATGGCAACCATTATGACTTCATCGTCGCCATGGCAACCATAATCGTCGCCATGGCAACCATTATGACATCATCGTCGCCATGGCAACCATTATGACATCATCGTCGCCATGGCAACCGTTATGACTTCATCGTCGCCATGGCAAACATTTTGGCATCACCACATCGTCGCCATGGCAACCTTCATGACATCATCGTCGCCATGGCAACCATTATGACATCATCGTCGCCATGGCAACTATTATGACATCATCGTCGCCACGGCAACCATTATGACATCATCGTCGCCACGGCAACCATTATGACATCATCGTCGCCACGGCAACCATTATGACATCATCGTCGCCATGGCAACCATTATGACATCATCGTCGCCATGGCAACCATTATGACTTCAACGTCGCCATGGCAACCAATTTGGCATCACTGTCGCCATGGCAACCATTATGACATCATCGTCGCCATGGCAACCTTCATGACATCATCGTCGCCATGGCAACCATTGACATCATCGTCGCCATGGCAACCATTATGACATCATCGTTGCCACGGCAACCATTATGACATCATCGTCGCCACGGCAACCATTACGACATCATCGTCGCTATGGCAACCATTACGACATCATCGTCGCCATGGCAACCATTATGACATCATCGTTGCCACGGCAATCATTATGACATCATCGTCGCCATGGCAACCATTATGACATTATCATCACCATGGCAACCATTATGACATCATCGTCGCCATGGCAACCATCATCGTCGCCATGGGAACCATTATGATATCATCGTCGCCATGGCAACCATTATGACACCATCGTCGCCATGGCAACCATTATGACATCATCGTCGCCATGGCAACCATTATGACATCATCGTCGCCATGGCAACCTTTATGACTTTTATCGTCGCCATGGCAACCGTTATGACATCATCGTCGCCATGGCAACCTTTATGACATCATCCTCGCCATGGCAACCATTATGATTTTATCGTCGCCATGGCAACCATTATGACTTTATCGTCGCCATGCAACCATTACGACATCATAGTCACCGTTGCAACCATTATTACATCACCATTGCATCCTATTATGACATCACCATTGCAACCTATTATGACATCACCATTGCAACCTATTATGACATCTTCATCACCAAGGCAACCTATTATGACATCGTCACCATGGCAACCATTATGACATAGTCACCATGGCAACCATTATGACATCACTATTGTAACCATAATGACATCATTATTGCAACCTATTATGACATCACCATTGCAACCTATTATGACATCGTCACCATGGCAACCATTATGACATCATCGTCACCGTGGCAACCTTTATGACATCACCATGGCAACCTTTTATGACATCGTCACCAGGGCAACCATTATAACATCATAGTCACCATGGAAACCATTATGAAATCGTCGCCATGGCAACCATTATGACATCATCGTTGCCATGGCAACCATTATGACATCATCGACGCCATGGCAACCATCATGACATCATCGACGCCATGGCAACCATTATGACATCATTTTCGCCATGGCAACCATTATGACATCATCGTCGCCATGGCAACCATAATTACATCATCGTCGCCATGGCAACCATTATGACATCATCGTCACCATGGCAACCATTATGACATCATCGACGCCATGGCAACCATTATGATATCATCGTCGCCATGGCAACCATTATGACATCATCGTCGCCATGGCAACCATAATGACATCATCGTCGCCATGGCAACCATTATGACATCATCGTCACCATGGCAACCATTATGACATCATCGACACCATGGCAACCATTATATCATCATCGCCATGGCAACCATTATGACATCATCGTCGCCATGGCAACCATAATGACATCATCGTCGCCATGGCAACCATTATGACATCATCGTCACCATGGCAACCATTATGACATCATCGTCGCCATGGGAACCATTATGATATCATCGTCGCCATGGCAACCATTATGACACCATCGTCGCCATGGCAACCATTATGACATCATCGTCGCCATGGCAACCATTATGACATCATCGTCGCCATGGCAACCATTTATGACATCATCGTCGCCATGGCAACCAATATTACATCATCGTCACCATGGCACCCATTATGAAATCGTCGCCATGGCAACCATTATGACATCATCGTTGCCATGGCAACCATTATGGCACCATTGTCGCCATGGCAACCATGATGACATCATCGTCGCCATGGCAACAATAATGACATAATCGTCGCCATGGCAACCATTATGACACCATTGTCGCCATGGCAACCATTATGACATCATCGTCGCCATGGCAACCATTATGACATCATCGACGCCATGGCAACCATCATGACATCATCGACGCCATGGCAACCATTATGAAATCGTCGCCATGGCAACCATTATGACATCATCGTTGCCATGGCAACCATTATGGCACCATTGTCGCCATGGCAACCATGATGACATCATCGTCGCCATGGCAACCATTATGACATCATTGTCGCCATGGCAACCATTATGACATCATCGTCGCCATGGCAACCATTATGACATCATCGTCGCCATGGCAACCATTATTACATCATCGTCACCATGGCAACCATTATGACATCATCGACGCCATGGCAACCATTATGACATCATCATCGCCATTGCAACCATATTCGTCGCCATGGCAACCATTATGACATCCTTTTCGCCATGGCAACCATTATGACATCATCGTCGCCATGGCAACCATTATGACATCATCGTCGCCATGGCAACCATCATAGTCGCCATGGCAACCATTATGACATCATCGTCGCCATGGCAACCATTATGACATAATCGTCGCCATGGCAACCATTATGACATCATCGTCGCCATGGCAACCATCATAGTCGCCATGGCAACCATTATGACATCTTCGTCGCCATGGCAACCATTATGACATAATCGTCGCCTTGGCAACCATTATGTCATCTTCGTCGCCATGGCAACCATTATGACATCATCGTCGCCATGGCAACCATTATGACTTTATTGTCGCCATGGCAACCATTTATGACATCATCGTCGCCATGGCAACCATTATGACATAATCGTCGCCATGGCAATTATTATGACATCATCGTCACCATGGCAAACATATTCGTCGCCATGGCAACCATTATGACATCATCGTCGCCATGGCAACCATTGTGACATCATCGTCACCATGGCAACCATTATGACATCATCTTCGCCAAGGCAACAATAATCGTCGCCATGGCAACCATTATGACATCATCGTCGCCATGGCAACCATTATGACATCATCGTCGCCATGGCAACCATTATGACATCATCATTGTCACGGCAACCATTATTACATCATCGTCGCCATGGCAACCATTATGACATCATCGTCGCCACGGCAACCATTATGACATCATCGTCGTCATGGCAACCATTTTGACATCATCGTTGCCACGGCAACCATTATTACATCATCGTCGCCATGGCTACCAGTGTGTCATCACCATCGCCATGGCAACCATTATGACATCATCGTCGTCATGGCAACCATTGTGACATCATAGTCGCCATGGCAACCATTATGACATCATCGTCGCCATGGCAACCATTATGACTTTATTGTCGCCATGGCAACCATTATGACATCATCGTCGCCATGGCAACCATAATCGTCGCCATTGCAACCGTTATGACATCATCGTCGCCATGGCAACCATTATGACATCATCGTCGCCATGGCAACCATTATGACATCATCGTCGCCATGGCAACCATTATGACATCATCGTCGCCATGGCAACCATTATGACGTCATCGTCGCCATGGCAACCATTATGACTTCATCGTCGCCATGGCAAACATTTTGGCATCACTGTCGCCATGACAACCATTATGACATCATCGTCGCCATGGCAACCTTCATGACATCATCGTCGCCATGGCAACCATAATGACATCATCGTCGCCATGACAACCATTATGACATCATCGTTACCACGGCAACCATTATGACATCATCGTCGCCATGGCAACCATTATGACTTTATCGTCGCCATGCAACCATTACGACATCATAGTCACCGTTGCAACCATTATGACATGACCATTGCATCCTATTATGACATCACCATTGCAACCTATTATGACATCACCATTGCAACCTATTATGACATCTTCATCACCAAGGCAACCTATTATGACATCGTCACCATGGCAACCATTATGATATAGTCACCATGGCAACCATTATGACATCACTATTGTAACCGTAATGACATCATCATTGCAACCTATTATGACATCACCATTGCAACCTATTATGACATCGTCACCATGGCAACCATTATGACATCATCGTCACCGTGGCAACCTTTATGACATCACCATGGTAACCTATTATGACATCGTCACCAGGGCAACCATTATAACATCATAGTCACCATGGAAACCATTATGAAATCGTCGCCATGACAACCATTATGACATCATCGTTGCCATGGCAACCATTATGACATCATCGACGCCATGGCAACCATTATGATATCATCGTCGCCATGGCAACCATTATGACATCATCGTCGCCATGGCAACCATAATGACATCATCGTCGCCATGGCAACCATTATGACATCATCGTCACCATGGCAACCACTATGACATCATTGTCGCCATGGCAACCATTATGATATCATCGACGCCATGGCAACCATTATGATACCATCGTCGCCATGGCAACCATTATGACATCATCGTCGCCATGGCAACCATTATGACATCATCGTCGCCTTGGCAACCATTATGACATCATCGTCGCCATGGCAACCATTATGACATCATCGTCGCCATGGCAACCATTATGACTTTATTGTCGCCATGGCAACCATTTATGACATCATCGTCGCCATGGCAACCATTATTACATCATCGTCACCATGGCAACCATTATGACATCATCAACGCCATGGCAACCATTATGACATCATCATCGCCATTGCAACCATATTCGTCGCCATGGCAACCATTATGACATCATTTTCGCCATGGCAACCATTATGACATCATTTTCGCCATGGCAACCATTATGACATCATCGTCGCCATGGCAACCATCATAGTCGCCATGGCAACCATTATGACATCATCGTCGCCATGGCAACCATTATGATATAATCGTCGCCTTGGCAACCATTATGTCATCTTCGTCGCCATGGCAACCATTATGACATCATCGTCGCCATGGCAACCATTATGACTTTATTGTCGCCATGGCAACCATTTATGACATCATCGTCGCCATGGCAACCATTATGACATAATCGTCGCCATGGCAACCATTATGACATAATCGTCGCCATGGCAACCATCATAGTCGCCATGGCAACCATTATGACATCATCGTCGCCATGGCAACCATTATGATATAATCGTCGCCTTGGCAACCATTATGTCATCTTCGTCGCCATGGCAACCATTATGACATCATCGTCGCCATGGCAACCATTATGACTTTATTGTCGCCATGGCAACCATTTATGACATCATCGTCGCCATGGCAACCATTATGACATAATCGTCGCCATGGCAACCATTATGACATAATCGTCGCCATGGCAACCATGATGACATCATCGTCGCCATGGCAAACATATTCGTCACCGTGGCAACCATTATGACATCATCGTCGCCATGGCAAATATTGTGACATCATCGTCACCATGGCAACCATTATGACATCATCGTCGCCATGGCAACCATAATCGTCGCCATGGCAACCTTCATGACATCGTCGCCATGGCAACCATTATGACATCATCGTCGCCATGGCAACCATTATGACATCATCGTTGCCACGGCAACCATTATTACATCATCGTCGCCATGGCAACCATTATGACATCATCGTCGCCACGGCAACCATTATGACATCATCGTCGTCATGGCAACCATTTTGACATCATCGTTGACACGGCAACCATTATTACATCATCGTCGCCATGGCAACCATTGTGTCATCATCATCGCCATGGCAACCATTATGACATCATCGTCGTCATGGCAACCATTGTGACATCATAGTCGCCATGGCAACTATTATGACATCATCGTCGCCACGGCAACCATTATGACATCATCGTCGTCATGGCAACCATTATGACATCATCGTCGCCACGGCAACCATTATGACATCATCGTCGTCATGGCAACCATTTTGACATCATCGTTGACACGGCAAACATTATTACATCATCGTCGCCATGGCAACCATTGTGTCATCATCATCGCCATGGCAACCATTATGACATCATCGTCGTCATGGCAACCATTGTGACATCATAGTCGCCATGGCAACCATTATGACATCATCTTCGCCAAGGCAACAATAATCGTCGCCATGGCAACCATTATGACATCATCGTCGCCATGGCAACCATTATGACATCATCGTCGCCATGGCAACCATTATGACATCATCATTGTCACGGCAACCATTATTACATCATCGTCGCCATGGCAACCATTATGACATCATCGTCGCCACGGCAACCATTATGACATCATCGTCGTCATGGCAACCATTTTGACATCATCGTTGCCACGGCAACCATTATTACATCATCGTCGCCATGGCTACCAGTGTGTCATCACCATCGCCATGGCAACCATTATGACATCATCGTCGTCATGGCAACCATTGTGACATCATAGTCGCCATGGCAACCATTATGACATCATCGTCGCCATGGCAACCATTATGACTTTATTGTCGCCATGGCAACCATTATGACATCATCGTCGCCATGGCAACCATAATCGTCGCCATTGCAACCGTTATGACATCATCGTCGCCATGGCAACCATTATGACATCATCGTCGCCATGGCAACCATTATGACATCATCGTCGCCATGGCAACCATTATGACGTCATCGTCGCCATGGCAACCATTATGACTTCATCGTCGCCATGGCAAACATTTTGGCATCACTGTCGCCATGACAACCATTATGACATCATCGTCGCCATGGCAACCTTCATGACATCATCGTCGCCATGGCAACCATAATGACATCATCGTCGCCATGACAACCATTATGACATCATCGTTACCACGGCAACCATTATGACATCATCGTCGCCATGGCAACCATTATGACTTTATCGTCGCCATGGCAACCATTATGACTTTGTCGTCGCCATGCAACCATTACGACATCATAGTCACCGTTGCAACCATTATGACATGACCATTGCATCCTATTATGACATCACCATTGCAACCTATTATGACATCACCATTGCAACCTATTATGACATCTTCATCACCAAGGCAACCTATTATGACATCGTCACCATGGCAACCATTATGACATAGTCACCATGGCAACCATTATGACATCACTATTGTAACCGTAATGACATCATCATTGCAACCTATTATGACATCACCATTGCAACCTATTATGACATCGTCACCATGGCAACCATTATGACATCATCGTCACCGTGGCAACCTTTATGACATCACCATGGTAACCTATTATGACATCGTCACCAGGGCAACCATTATAACATCATAGTCACCATGGAAACCATTATGAAATCGTCGCCATGACAACCATTATGACATCATCGTTGCCATGGCAACCATTATGACATCATCGACGCCATGGCAACCATTATGATATCATCGTCGCCATGGCAACCATTATGACATCATCGTCGCCATGGCAACCATAATGACATCATCGTCGCCATGGCAACCATTATGACATCATCGTCACCATGGCAACCACTATGACATCATCGTCGCCATGGCACCCATTATGATATAATCGTCGCCATGGCAACCATTATGACACCATCGTCGCCATGGCAACCATTATGACATCATCGTCGCCATGGCAACCATTATGACATCATCGTCGCCTTGGCAACCATTATGACATCATCGTCGCCATGGCAACCATTATGACATCATCGTCACCATGGCAACCATTATGACTTTATTGTCGCCATGGCAACCATTTATGACATCATCGTCGCCATGGCAACCATTATTACATCATCGTCACCATGGCAACCATTATGACATCATCAACGCCATGGCAACCATTATGACATCATCATCGCCATTGCAACCATATTCGTCGCCATGGCAACCATTATGACATCATTTTCGCCATGGCAACCATTATGACATCATTTTCGCCATGGCAACCATTATGACATCATCGTCGCCATGGCAACCATCATAGTCGCCATGGCAACCATTATGACATCATCGTCGCCATGGCAACCATTATGATATAATCGTCGCCTTGGCAACCATTATGTCATCTTCGTCGCCATGGCAACCATTATGACATCATCGTCGCCATGGCAACCATTATGACTTTATTGTCGCCATGGCAACCATTTATGACATCATCGTCGCCATGGCAACCATTATGACATAATCGTTGCCATGGCAACCATAATGACATCATCGTCGCCATGGCAACCATTATGACATCATCGTCACCATGGCAACCATTATGACATCATCGTCGCCATGGGAACCATTATGATATCATCGTCGCCATGGCAACCATTATGACACCATCGTCGCCATGGCAACCATTATGACATCATCGTCGCCATGGCAACCATTATGACATCATCGTCGCCATGGCAACCTTTATGACTTTTATCGTCGCCATGGCAACCGTTATGACATCATCGTCGCCATGGCAACCTTTATGACATCATCCTCGCCATGGCAACCATTATGATTTTATCGTCGCCATGGCAACCATTATGACTTTATCGTCGCCATGCAACCATTACGACATCATAGTCACCGTTGCAACCATTATTACATCACCATTGCATCCTATTATGACATCACCATTGCAACCTATTATGACATCACCATTGCAACCTATTATGACATCTTCATCACCAAGGCAACCTATTATGACATCGTCACCATGGCAACCATTATGACATAGTCACCATGGCAACCATTATGACATCACTATTGTAACCATAATGACATCATCATTGCAACCTATTATGACATCACCATTGCAACCTATTATGACATCGTCACCATGGCAACCATTATGACATCATCGTCACCGTGGCAACCTTTATGACATCACCATGGCAACCTATTATGACATCGTCACCAGGGCAACCATTATAACATCATAGTCACCATGGAAACCATTATGAAATCGTCGCCATGGCAACCATTATGACATCATCGTTGCCATGGCAACCATTATGACATCATCGACGCCATGGCAACCATCATGACATCATCGACGCCATGGCAACCATTATGACATCATTTTCGCCATGGCAACCATTATGACATCATCGTCGCCATGGCAACCATAATTACATCATCGTCGCCATGGCAACCATTATGACATCATCGTCACCATGGCAACCATTATGACATCATCGACGCCATGGCAACCATTATGATATCATCGTCGCCATGGCAACCATTATGACATCATCGTCGCCATGGCAACCATAATGACATCATCGTCGCCATGGCAACCATTATGACATCATCGTCACCATGGCAACCATTATGACATCATCGACACCATGGCAACCATTATATCATCATCGCCATGGCAACCATTATGACATCATCGTCGCCATGGCAACCATAATGACATCATCGTCGCCATGGCAACCATTATGACATCATCGTCACCATGGCAACCATTATGACATCATCGTCGCCATGGGAACCATTATGATATCATCGTCGCCATGGCAACCATTATGACACCATCGTCGCCATGGCAACCATTATGACATCATCGTCGCCATGGCAACCATTATGACATCATTGTCGCCATGGCAACCATTTATGACATCATCGTCGCCATGGCAACCAATATTACATCATCGTCACCATGGCACCCATTATGAAATCGTCGCCATGGCAACCATTATGACATTATCGTTGCCATGGCAACCATTATGGCACCATTGTCGCCATGGCAACCATGATGACATCATCGTCGCCATGGCAACAATAATGACATAATCGTCGCCATGGCAACCATTATGACACCATTGTCGCCATGGCAACCATTATGAGATCATCGTCGCCATGGCAACCATTATGACATCATCGACGCCATGGCAACCATCATGACATCATCGACGCCATGGCAACCATTATGAAATCGTCGCCATGGCAACCATTATGACATCATCGTTGCCATGGCAACCATTATGGCACCATTGTCGCCATGGCAACCATGATGACATCATCGTCGCCATGGCAACCATTATGACATCATTGTCGCCATGGCAACCATTATGACATCATCGTCGCCATGGCAACCATTATGACATCATCGTCGCCATGGCAACCATTATTACATCATCGTCACCATGGCAACCATTATGACATCATCGACGCCATGGCAACCATTATGACATCATCATCGCCATTGCAACCATATTCGTCGCCATGGCAACCATTATGACATCCTTTTCGCCATGGCAACCATTATGACATCATCGTCGCCATGGCAACCATTATGACATCATCGTCGCCATGGCAACCATCATAGTCGCCATGGCAACCATTATGACATCATCGTCGCCATGGCAACCATTATGACATAATCGTCGCCATGGCAACCATTATGACATCATCGTCGCCATGGCAACCATCATAGTCGCCATGGCAACCATTATGACATCTTCGTCGCCATGGCAACCATTATGACATAATCGTCGCCTTGGCAACCATTATGTCATCTTCGTCGCCATGGCAACCATTATGACATCATCGTCGCCATGGCAACCATTAATGACTTTATTGTCGCCATGGCAACCATTTATGACATCATCGTCGCCATGGCAACCATTATGACATAATCGTCGCCATGGCAATTATTATGACATCATCGTCACCATGGCAAACATATTCGTCGCCATGGCAACCATTATGACATCATCGTCGCCATGGCAACCATTGTGACATCATCGTCACCATGGCAACCATTATGACATCATCTTCGCCAAGGCAACAATAATCGTCGCCATGGCAACCATTATGACATCATCGTCGCCATGGCAACCATTATGACATCATCGTCGCCATGGCAACCATTATGACATCATCATTGTCACGGCAACCATTATTACATCATCGTCGCCATGGCAACCATTATGACATCATCGTCGCCACGGCAACCATTATGACATCATCGTCGTCATGGCAACCATTTTGACATCATCGTTGCCACGGCAACCATTATTACATCATCGTCGCCATGGCTACCAGTGTGTCATCACCATCGCCATGGCAACCATTATGACATCATCGTCGTCATGGCAACCATTGTGACATCATAGTCGCCATGGCAACCATTATGACATCATCGTCGCCATGGCAACCATTATGACTTTATTGTCGCCATGGCAACCATTATGACATCATCGTCGCCATGGCAACCATAATCGTCGCCATTGCAACCGTTATGACATCATCGTCGCCATGGCAACCATTATGACATCATCGTCGCCATGGCAACCATTATGACATCATCGTCGCCATGGCAACCATTATGACATCATCGTCGCCATGGCAACCATTATGACGTCATCGTCGCCATGGCAACCATTATGACTTCATCGTCGCCATGGCAAACATTTTGGCATCACTGTCGCCATGACAACCATTATGACATCATCGTCGCCATGGCAACCTTCATGACATCATCGTCGCCATGGCAACCATAATGACATCATCGTCGCCATGACAACCATTATGACATCATCGTTACCACGGCAACCATTATGACATCATCGTCGCCATGGCAACCATTATGACTTTATCGTCGCCATGCAACCATTACGACATCATAGTCACCGTTGCAACCATTATGACATGACCATTGCATCCTATTATGACATCACCATTGCAACCTATTATGACATCACCATTGCAACCTATTATGACATCTTCATCACCAAGGCAACCTATTATGACATCGTCACCATGGCAACCATTATGATATAGTCACCATGGCAACCATTATGACATCACTATTGTAACCGTAATGACATCATCATTGCAACCTATTATGACATCACCATTGCAACCTATTATGACATCGTCACCATGGCAACCATTATGACATCATCGTCACCGTGGCAACCTTTATGACATCACCATGGTAACCTATTATGACATCGTCACCAGGGCAACCATTATAACATCATAGTCACCATGGAAACCATTATGAAATCGTCGCCATGACAACCATTATGACATCATCGTTGCCATGGCAACCATTATGACATCATCGACGCCATGGCAACCATTATGATATCATCGTCGCCATGGCAACCATTATGACATCATCGTCGCCATGGCAACCATAATGACATCATCGTCGCCATGGCAACCATTATGACATCATCGTCACCATGGCAACCACTATGACATCATTGTCGCCATGGCAACCATTATGATATCATCGACGCCATGGCAACCATTATGATACCATCGTCGCCATGGCAACCATTATGACATCATCGTCGCCATGGCAACCATTATGACATCATCGTCGCCTTGGCAACCATTATGACATCATCGTCGCCATGGCAACCATTATGACATCATCGTCGCCATGGCAACCATTATGACTTTATTGTCGCCATGGCAACCATTTATGACATCATCGTCGCCATGGCAACCATTATTACATCATCGTCACCATGGCAACCATTATGACATCATCAACGCCATGGCAACCATTATGACATCATCATCGCCATTGCAACCATATTCGTCGCCATGGCAACCATTATGACATCATTTTCGCCATGGCAACCATTATGACATCATTTTCGCCATGGCAACCATTATGACATCATCGTCGCCATGGCAACCATCATAGTCGCCATGGCAACCATTATGACATCATCGTCGCCATGGCAACCATTATGATATAATCGTCGCCTTGGCAACCATTATGTCATCTTCGTCGCCATGGCAACCATTATGACATCATCGTCGCCATGGCAACCATTATGACTTTATTGTCGCCATGGCAACCATTTATGACATCATCGTCGCCATGGCAACCATTATGACATAATCGTCGCCATGGCAACCATTATGACATAATCGTCGCCATGGCAACCATCATAGTCGCCATGGCAACCATTATGACATCATCGTCGCCATGGCAACCATTATGATATAATCGTCGCCTTGGCAACCATTATGTCATCTTCGTCGCCATGGCAACCATTATGACATCATCGTCGCCATGGCAACCATTATGACTTTATTGTCGCCATGGCAACCATTTATGACATCATCGTCGCCATGGCAACCATTATGACATAATCGTCGCCATGGCAACCATTATGACATAATCGTCGCCATGGCAACCATGATGACATCATCGTCGCCATGGCAAACATATTCGTCGCCGTGGCAACCATTATGACATCATCGTCGCCATGGCAAATATTGTGACATCATCGTCACCATGGCAACCATTATGACATCATCGTCGCCATGGCAACCATAATCGTCGCCATGGCAACCTTCATGACATCGTCGCCATGGCAACCATTATGACATCATCGTCGCCATGGCAACCATTATGACATCATCGTTGCCACGGCAACCATTATTACATCATCGTCGCCATGGCAACCATTATGACATCATCGTCGCCACGGCAACCATTATGACATCATCGTCGTCATGGCAACCATTTTGACATCATCGTTGACACGGCAACCATTATTACATCATCGTCGCCATGGCAACCATTGTGTCATCATCATCGCCATGGCAACCATTATGACATCATCGTCGTCATGGCAACCACTGTGACATCATAGTCGCCATGGCAACTATTATGACATCATCGTCGCCACGGCAACCATTATGACATCATCGTCGTCATGGCAACCATTATGACATCATCGTCGCCACGGCAACCATTATGACATCATCGTCGTCATGGCAACCATTTTGACATCATCGTTGACACGGCAAACATTATTACATCATCGTCGCCATGGCAACCATTGTGTCATCATCATCGCCATGGCAACCATTATGACATCATCGTCGTCATGGCAACCATTGTGACATCATAGTCGCCATGGCAACCATTATGACATCATCTTCGCCAAGGCAACAATAATCGTCGCCATGGCAACCATTATGACATCATCGTCGCCATGGCAACCATTATGACATCATCGTCGCCATGGCAACCATTATGACATCATCATTGTCACGGCAACCATTATTACATCATCGTCGCCATGGCAACCATTATGACATCATCGTCGCCACGGCAACCATTATGACATCATCGTCGTCATGGCAACCATTTTGACATCATCGTTGCCACGGCAACCATTATTACATCATCGTCGCCATGGCTACCAGTGTGTCATCACCATCGCCATGGCAACCATTATGACATCATCGTCGTCATGGCAACCATTGTGACATCATAGTCGCCATGGCAACCATTATGACATCATCGTCGCCATGGCAACCATTATGACTTTATTGTCGCCATGGCAACCATTATGACATCATCGTCGCCATGGCAACCATAATCGTCGCCATTGCAACCGTTATGACATCATCGTCGCCATGGCAACCATTATGACATCATCGTCGCCATGGCAACCATTATGACATCATCGTCGCCATGGCAACCATTATGACATCATCGTCGCCATGGCAACCATTATGACGTCATCGTCGCCATGGCAACCATTATGACTTCATCGTCGCCATGGCAAACATTTTGGCATCACTGTCGCCATGACAACCATTATGACATCATCGTCGCCATGGCAACCTTCATGACATCATCGTCGCCATGGCAACCATAATGACATCATCGTCGCCATGACAACCATTATGACATCATCGTTACCACGGCAACCATTATGACATCATCGTCGCCATGGCAACCATTATGACTTTATCGTCGCCATGGCAACCATTATGACTTTATCGTCGCCATGCAACCATTACGACATCATAGTCACCGTTGCAACCATTATGACATGACCATTGCATCCTATTATGACATCACCATTGCAACCTATTATGACATCACCATTGCAACCTATTATGACATCTTCATCACCAAGGCAACCTATTATGACATCGTCACCATGGCAACCATTATGACATAGTCACCATGGCAACCATTATGACATCACTATTGTAACCGTAATGACATCATCATTGCAACCTATTATGACATCACCATTGCAACCTATTATGACATCGTCACCATGGCAACCATTATGACATCATCGTCACCGTGGCAACCTTTATGACATCACCATGGTAACCTATTATGACATCGTCACCAGGGCAACCATTATAACATCATAGTCACCATGGAAACCATTATGAAATCGTCGCCATGACAACCATTATGACATCATCGTTGCCATGGCAACCATTATGACATCATCGACGCCATGGCAACCATTATGATATCATCGTCGCCATGGCAACCATTATGACATCATCGTCGCCATGGCAACCATAATGACATCATCGTCGCCATGGCAACCATTATGACATCATCGTCACCATGGCAACCACTATGACATCATCGTCGCCATGGCACCCATTATGATATCATCGTCGCCATGGCAACCATTATGACACCATCGTCGCCATGGCAACCATTATGACATCATCGTCGCCATGGCAACCATTATGACATCATCGTCGCCTTGGCAACCATTATGACATCATCGTCGCCATGGCAACCATTATGACATCATCGTCACCATGGCAACCATTATGACTTTATTGTCGCCATGGCAACCATTTATGACATCATCGTCGCCATGGCAACCATTATTACATCATCGTCACCATGGCAACCATTATGACATCATCAACGCCATGGCAACCATTATGACATCATCATCGCCATTGCAACCATATTCGTCGCCATGGCAACCATTATGACATCATTTTCGCCATGGCAACCATTATGACATCATTTTCGCCATGGCAACCATTATGACATCATCGTCGCCATGGCAACCATCATAGTCGCCATGGCAACCATTATGACATCATCGTCGCCATGGCAACCATTATGATATAATCGTCGCCTTGGCAACCATTATGTCATCTTCGTCGCCATGGCAACCATTATGACATCATCGTCGCCATGGCAACCATTATGACTTTATTGTCGCCATGGCAACCATTTATGACATCATCGTCGCCATGGCAACCATTATCACATAATCGTTGCCATGGCAACCATAATGACATCATCGTCGCCATGGCAACCATTATGACATCATCGTCACCATGGCAACCATTATGACATCATCGTCGCCATGGGAACCATTATGATATCATCGTCGCCATGGCAACCATTATGACACCATCGTCGCCATGGCAACCATTATGACATCATCGTCGCCATGGCAACCATTATGACATCATCGTCGCCATGGCAACCATTTATGACATCATCGTCGCCATGGCAACCAATATTACATCATCGTCACCATGGCACCCATTATGAAATCGTCGCCATGGCAACCATTATGACATCATCGTTGCCATGGCAACCATTATGGCACCATTGTCGCCATGGCAACCATGATGACATAATCGTCGCCATGGCAACAATAATGACATAATCGTCGCCATGGCAACCATTATGACACCATTGTCGCCATGGCAACCATTATGACATCATCGTCGCCATGGCAACCATTATGACATCATCGACGCCATGGCAACCATCATGACATCATCGACGCCATGGCAACCATTATGAAATCGTCGCCATGGCAACCATTATGACATCATCGTTGCCATGGCAACCATTATGGCACCATTGTCGCCATGGCAACCATGATGACATCATCGTCGCCATGGCAACAATAATGACATAATCGTCGCCATGGCAACCATTATGACACCATTGTCGCCATGGCAACCATTATGACATCATCGTCGCCATGGCAACCATTATGACATCATCGTCGCCATGGCAACCATTATTACATCATCGTCACCATGGCAACCATTATGACATCATCGACGCCATGGCAACCATTATGACATCATCATCGCCATTGCAACCATATTCGTCGCCATGGCAACCATTATGACATCATTTTCGCCATGGCAACCATTATGACATCATCGTCGCCATGGCAACCATTATGACATCATCGTCGCCATGGCAACCATCATAGTCGCCATGGCAACCATTATGACATCATCGTCGCCATGGCAACCATTATGACATAATCGTCGCCATGGCAACCATTATGACATCATCGTCACCATGGCAACCATCATAGTCGCCATGGCAACCATTATGACATCTTCGTCGCCATGGCAACCATTATGACATAATCGTCGCCTTGGCAACCATTATGTCATCTTCGTCGCCATGGCAACCATTATGACATCATCGTCGCCATGGCAACCATTATGACTTTATTGTCGCCATGGCAACCATTTATGACATCATCGTCGCCATGGCAACCATTATGACATAATCGTCGCCATGGCAATTATTATGACATCATCGTCACCATGGCAAACATATTCGTCGCCATGGCAACCATTATGACATCATCGTCGCCATGGCAACCATTGTGACATCATCGTCACCATGGCAACCATTATGACATCATCTTCGCCAAGGCAACAATAATCGTCGCCATGGCAACCATTATGACATCATCGTCGCCATGGCAACCATTATGACATCATCGTCGCCATGGCAACCATTATGACATCATCATTGTCACGGCAACCATTATTACATCATCGTCGCCATGGCAACCATTATGACATCATCGTCGCCACGGCAACCATTATGACATCATTGTCGTCATGGCAACCATTTTGACATCATCGTTGCCACGGCAACCATTATTACATCATCGTCGCCATGGCTACCAGTGTGTCATCACCATCGCCATGGCAACCATTATGACATCATCGTCGTCATGGCAACCATTGTGACATCATAGTCGCCATGGCAACCATTATGACATCATCGTCGCCATGGCAACCATTATGACTTTATTGTCGCCATGGCAACCATTATGACATCATCGTCGCCATGGCAACCATAATCGTCGCCATTGCAACCGTTATGACATCATCGTCGCCATGGCAACCATTATGACATCATCGTCGCCATGGCAACCATTATGACATCATCGTCGCCATGGCAACCATTATGACATCATCGTCGCCATGGCAACCATTATGACGTCATCGTCGCCATGGCAACCATTATGACTTCATCGTCGCCATGGCAAACATTTTGGCATCACTGTCGCCATGACAACCATTATGACATCATCGTCGCCATGGCAACCTTCATGACATCATCGTCGCCATGGCAACCATAATGACATCATCGTCGCCATGACAACCATTATGACATCATCGTTACCACGGCAACCATTATGACATCATCGTCGCCATGGCAACCATTATGACTTTATCGTCGCCATGCAACCATTACGACATCATAGTCACCGTTGCAACCATTATGACATGACCATTGCATCCTATTATGACATCACCATTGCAACCTATTATGACATCACCATTGCAACCTATTATGACATCTTCATCACCAAGGCAACCTATTATGACATCGTCACCATGGCAACCATTATGACATAGTCACCATGGCAACCATTATGACATCACTATTGTAACCGTAATGACATCATCATTGCAACCTATTATGACATCACCATTGCAACCTATTATGACATCGTCACCATGGCAACCATTATGACATCATCGTCACCGTGGCAACCTTTATGACATCACCATGGTAACCTATTATGACATCGTCACCAGGGCAACCATTATAACATCATAGTCACCATGGAAACCATTATGAAATCGTCGCCATGACAACCATTATGACATCATCGTTGCCATGGCAACCATTATGACATCATCGACGCCATGGCAACCATTATGATATCATCGTCACCATGGCAACCATTATGACATCATCGTCGCCATGGCAACCATAATGACATCATCGTCGCCATGGCAACCATTATGACATCATCGTCACCATGGCAACCACTATGACATCATTGTCGCCATGGCAACCATTATGATATCATCGACGCCATGGCAACCATTATGATACCATCGTCGCCATGGCAACCATTATGACATCATCGTCGCCATGGCAACCATTATGACATCATCGTCGCCTTGGCAACCATTATGACATCATCGTCGCCATGGCAACCATTATGACATCATCGTCGCCATGGCAACCATTATGACTTTATTGTCGCCATGGCAACCATTTATGACATCATCGTCGCCATGGCAACCATTATTACATCATCGTCACCATGGCAACCATTATGACATCATCAACGCCATGGCAACTATTATGACATCATCATCGCCATTGCAACCATATTCGTCGCCATGGCAACCATTATGACATCATTTTCGCCATGGCAACCATTATGACATCATTTTCGCCATGGCAACCATTATGACATCATCGTCGCCATGGCAACCATCATAGTCACCATGGCAACCATTATGACATCATCGTCGCCATGGCAACCATTATATAATCGTCGCCTTGGCAACCATTATGTCATCTTCGTCACCATGGCAACCATTATGACATCATCGTCGCCATGGCAACCATTATGACTTTATTGTCGCCATGGCAACCATTTATGACATCATCGTCGCCATGGCAACCATTATGACATAATCGTCGCCATGGCAACCATTATGACATAATCGTCGCCATGGCAACCATGATGACATCATCGTCGCCATGGCAAACATATTCGTCGCCGTGGCAACCATTATGACATCATCGTCGCCATGGCAAATATTGTGACATCATCGTCACCATGGCAACCATTATGACATCATCGTCGCCATGGCAACCATAATCGTCGCCATGGCAACCTTCATGACATCGTCGCCATGGCAACCATTATGACATCATCGTCGCCATGGCAACCATTATGACATCATCGTTGCCACGGCAACCATTATTACATCATCGTCGCCATGGCAACCATTATGACATCATCGTCGCCACGGCAACCATTATGACATCATCATCGTCATGGCAACCATTTTGACATCATCGTTGACACGGCAACCATTATTACATCATCGTCGCCATGGCAACCATTGTGTCATCATCATCGCCATGGCAACCATTATGACATCATCGTCGTCATGGCAACCATTGTGACATCATAGTCGCCATGGCAACTATTATGACATCATCGTCGCCACGGCAACCATTATGACATCATCGTCGTCATGGCAACCATTATGACATCATCGTCGCCACGGCAACCATTATGACATCATCGTCGTCATGGCAACCATTTTGACATCATCGTTGACACGGCAACCATTATTACATCATCGTCGCCATGGCAACCATTGTGTCATCATCATCGCCATGGCAACCATTATGACATCATCGTCGTCATGGCAACCATTGTGACATCATAGTCGCCATGGCAACCATTATGACATCATCTTCGCCAAGGCAACAATAATCGTCGCCATGGCAACCATTATGACATCATCGTCGCCATGGCAACCATTATGACATCATCGTCGCCATGGCAACCATTATGACATCATCATTGTCACGGCAACCATTATTACATCATCGTCGCCATGGCAACCATTATGACATCATCGTCGTCATGGCAACCATTTTGACATCATCGTTGCCACGGCAACCATTATTACATCATCGTCGCCATGGCTACCAGTGTGTCATCACCATCGCCATGGCAACCATTATGACATCATCGTCGTCATGGCAACCATTGTGACATCATAGTCGCCATGGCAACCATTATGACATCATCGTCGCCATGGCAACCATTATGACTTTATTGTCGCCATGGCAACCATTATGACATCATCGTCGCCATGGCAACCATAATCGTCGCCATTGCAACCGTTATGACATCATCGTCGCCATGGCAACCGTTATGACATCATCGTCGCCATGGCAACCATTATGACATCATCGTCGCCATGGCAACCATTATGACATCATCGTCGCCATGGCAACCATTATGACGTCATCGTCGCCATGGCAACCATTATGACTTCATCGTCGCCATGGCAAACATTTTGGCATCACTGTCGCCATGACAACCATTATGACATCATCGTCGCCATGGCAACCTTCATGACATCATCGTCGCCATGGCAACCATAATGACATCATCGTCGCCATGACAACCATTATGACATCATCGTTACCACGGCAACCATTATGACATCATCGTCGCCATGGCAACCATTATGACTTTATCGTCGCCATGGCAACCATTATGACTTTATCGTCGCCATGCAACCATTACGACATCATAGTCGCCGTTGCAACCATTATGACATGACCATTGCATCCTATTATGACATCACCATTGCAACCTATTATGACATCACCATTGCAACCTATTATGACATCTTCATCACCAAGGCAACCTATTATGACATCGTCACCATGGCAACCATTATGACATAGTCACCATGGCAACCATTATGACATCACTATTGTAACCGTAATGACATCATCATTGCAACCTATTATGACATCACCATTGCAACCTATTATGACATCGTCACCATGGCAACCATTATGACATCATCGTCACCGTGGCAACCTTTATGACATCACCATGGTAACCTATTATGACATCGTCACCAGGGCAACCATTATAACATCATAGTCACCATGGAAACCATTATGAAATCGTCGCCATGACAACCATTATGACATCATCGTTGCCATGGCAACCATTATGACATCATCGACGCCATGGCAACCATTATGATGTCATCGTCGCCATGGCAACCATTATGACATCATCGTCGCCATGGCAACCATAATGACATCATCGTCGCCATGGCAACCATTATGACATCATCGTCACCATGGCAACCACTATGACATCATTGTCGCCATGGCAACCATTATGATATCATCGACGCCATGGCAACCATTATGATACCATCGTCGCCATGGCAACCATTATGACATCATCGTCGCCATGGCAACCATTATGACATCATCGTCGCCTTGGCAACCATTATGACATCATCGTCGCCATGGCAACCATTATGACATCATCGTCGCCATGGCAACCATTATGACTTTATTGTCGCCATGGCAACCATTTATGACATCATCGTCGCCATGGCAACCATTATTACATCATCGTCACCATGGCAACCATTATGACATCATCAACGCCATGGCAACTATTATGACATCATCATCGCCATTGCAACCATATTCGTCGCCATGGCAACCATTATGACATCATTTTCGCCATGGCAACCATTATGACATCATTTTCGCCATGGCAACCATTATGACATCATCGTCGCCATGGCAACCATCATAGTCACCATGGCAACCATTATGACATCATCGTCGCCATGGCAACCATTATGATATAATCGTCGCCTTGGCAACCATTATGTCATCTTCGTCACCATGGCAACCATTATGACATCATCGTCGCCATGGCAACCATTATGACTTTATTGTCGCCATGGCAACCATTTATGACATCATCGTCGCCATGGCAACCATTATGACATAATCGTCGCCATGGCAACCATTATGACATAATCGTCGCCATGGCAACCATGATGACATCATCGTCGCCATGGCAAACATATTCGTCGCCGTGGCAACCATTATGACATCATCGTCGCCATGGCAAATATTGTGACATCATCGTCACCATGGCAACCATTATGACATCATCGTCGCCATGGCAACCATAATCGTCGCCATGGCAACCTTCATGACATCGTCGCCATGGCAACCATTATGACATCATCGTCGCCATGGCAACCATTATGACATCATCGTTGCCACGGCAACCATTATTACATCATCGTCGCCATGGCAACCATTATGACATCATCGTCGCCACGGCAACCATTATGACATCATCGTCGTCATGGCAACCATTTTGACATCATCGTTGACACGGCAACCATTATTACATCATCGTCGCCATGGCAACCATTGTGTCATCATCATCGCCATGGCAACCATTATGACATCATCGTCGTCATGGCAACCATTGTGACATCATAGTCGCCATGGCAACTATTATGACATCATCGTCGCCACGGCAACCATTATGACATCATCGTCGTCATGGCAACCATTATGACATCATCGTCGCCACGGCAACCATTATGACATCATCGTCGTCATGGCAACCATTTTGACATCATCGTTGACACGGCAACCATTATTACATCATCGTCGCCATGGCAACCATTGTGTCATCATCATCGCCATGGCAACCATTATGACATCATCGTCGTCATGGCAACCATTGTGACATCATAGTCGCCATGGCAACCATTATGACATCATCTTCGCCAAGGCAACAATAATCGTCGCCATGGCAACCATTATGACATCATCGTCGCCATGGCAACCATTATGACATCATCGTCGCCATGGCAACCATTATGACATCATCATTGTCACGGCAACCATTATTACATCATCGTCGCCATGGCAACCATTATGACATCATCGTCGTCATGGCAACCATTTTGACATCATCGTTGCCACGGCAACCATTATTACATCATCGTCGCCATGGCTACCAGTGTGTCATCACCATCGCCATGGCAACCATTATGACATCATCGTCGTCATGGCAACCATTGTGACATCATAGTCGCCATGGCAACCATTATGACATCATCGTCGCCATGGCAACCATTATGACTTTATTGTCGCCATGGCAACCATTATGACATCATCGTCGCCATGGCAACCATAATCGTCGCCATTGCAACCGTTATGACATCATCGTCGCCATGGCAACCGTTATGACATCATCGTCGCCATGGCAACCATTATGACATCATCGTCGCCATGGCAACCATTATGACATCATCGTCGCCATGGCAACCATTATGACGTCATCGTCGCCATGGCAACCATTATGACTTCATCGTCGCCATGGCAAACATTTTGGCATCACTGTCGCCATGACAACCATTATGACATCATCGTCGCCATGGCAACCTTCATGACATCATCGTCGCCATGGCAACCATAATGACATCATCGTCGCCATGACAACCATTATGACATCATCGTTACCACGGCAACCATTATGACATCATCGTCGCCATGGCAACCATTATGACTTTATCGTCGCCATGGCAACCATTATGACTTTATCGTCGCCATGCAACCATTACGACATCATAGTCACCGTTGCAACCATTATGACATGACCATTGCATCCTATTATGACATCACCATTGCAACCTATTATGACATCACCATTGCAACCTATTATGACATCTTCATCACCAAGGCAACCTATTATGACATCGTCACCATGGCAACCATTATGACATAGTCACCATGGCAACCATTATGACATCACTATTGTAACCGTAATGACATCATCATTGCAACCTATTATGACATCACCATTGCAACCTATTATGACATCGTCACCATGGCAACCATTATGACATCATCGTCACCGTGGCAACCTTTATGACATCACCATGGTAACCTATTATGACATCGTCACCAGGGCAACCATTATAACATCATAGTCACCATGGAAACCATTATGAAATCGTCGCCATGACAACCATTATGACATCATCGTTGCCATGGCAACCATTATGACATCATCGACGCCATGGCAACCATTATGATGTCATCGTCGCCATGGCAACCATTATGACATCATCGTCGCCATGGCAACCATAATGACATCATCGTCGCCATGGCAACCATTATGACATCATCGTCACCATGGCAACCACTATGACATCATCGTCGCCATGGCAACCATTATGATATCATCGTCGCCATGGCAACCATTATGACACCATCGTCGCCATGGCAACCATTATGACATCATCGTCGCCATGGCAACCATTATGACATCATCGTCGCCTTGGCAACCATTATGACATCATCGTCGCCATGGCAACCATTATGACATCATCGTCGCCATGGCAACCATTATGACTTTATTGTCGCCATGGCAACCATTTATGACATCATCGTCGCCATGGCAACCATTATTACATCATCGTCACCATGGCAACCATTATGACATCATCAACGCCATGGCAACCATTATGACATCATCATCGCCATTGCAACCATATTCGTCGCCATGGCAACCATTATGACATCATTTTCGCCATGGCAACCATTATGACATCATTTTCGCCATGGCAACCATTATGACATCATCGTCGCCATGGCAACCATCATAGTCGCCATGGCAACCATTATGACATCATCGTCGCCATGGCAACCATTATGATATAATCGTCGCCTTGGCAACCATTATGTCATCTTCTTCGCCATGGCAACCATTATGACATCATCGTCGCCATGGCAACCATTATGACTTTATTGTCGCCATGGCAACCATTTATGACATCATCGTCGCCATGGCAACCATTATGACATAATCGTCGCCATGGCAACCATTATGACATAATCGTCGCCATGGCAACCATGATGACATCATCGTCGCCATGGCAAACATATTCGTCGCCGTGGCAACCATTATGACATCATCGTCGCCATGGCAAATATTGTGACATCATCGTCACCATGGCAACCATTATGACATCATCGTCGCCATGGCAACCATAATCGTCGCCATGGCAACCTTCATGACATCGTCGCCATGGCAACCATTATGACATCATCGTCGCCATGGCAACCATTATGACATCATCGTTGCCACGGCAACCATTATTACATCATCGTCGCCATGGCAACCATTATGACATCATCGTCGCCACGGCAACCATTATGACATCATCGTCGTCATGGCAACCATTTTGACATAATCGTTGACACGGCAACCATTATTACATCATCGTCGCCATGGCAACCATTGTGTCATCATCATCGCCATGGCAACCATTATGACATCATCGTCGTCATGGCAACCATTGTGACATCATAGTCGCCATGGCAACTATTATGACATCATCGTCGCGATGGCAACCATTATGAGTTTATTGTCGCCATGGCAACCATTATGACATCATCGTCGCCATGGCAACCATAATTGTCGCCATGGCAACCATTATGACATCATCGTCGCCATGGCAACCATTATGACATCATAGTCGCCATGGCAACCATTATGACATCATCGTCGCCATGGCAATCATTATGACTTCATCGTCGCCATGGCAAAAATTTTGGCATCACTGTCGCCATGGCAACCATTATGACATCGTCATCGCCATGGCAACCTTCATGACATCATTGTCGCCATGGCAACCATTATTACATCATCGTTGCCATGGCAACCATTATGACATCATCGTCGCCATGGCAAACATTATGATATCATCGTTGCCACGGCAACCATTATGACATCATCGTTGCCATGGCAACCATTATGACATCATCGTCGCCATGGTAACCATGACATCATCGTCGCCATGGCAACCATTATGACTTCATCGTCGCCATGGCAACCATAATCGTCGCCATGGCAACCATTATGACATCATCGTCGCCATGGCAACCATTATGACATCATCGTCGCCATGGCAACCGTTATGACTTCATCGTCGCCATGGCAAACATTTTGGCATCACCACATCGTCGCCATGGCAACCTTCATGACATCATCGTCGCCATGGCAACCATTATGACATCATCGTCGCCATGGCAACTATTATGACATCATCGTCGCCACGGCAACCATTATGACATCATCGTCGCCACGGCAACCATTATGACATCATCGTCGCCACGGCAACCATTATGACATCATCGTCGCCATGGCAACCATTATGACATCATCGTCGCCATGGCAACCATTATGACTTCAACGTCGCCATGGCAACCAATTTGGCATCACTGTCGCCATGGCAACCATTATGACATCATCGTCGCCATGGCAACCTTCATGACATCATCGTCGCCATGGCAACCATTGACATCATCGTCGCCATGTCAACCATTATGACATCATCGTTGCCACGGCAACCATTATGACATCATCGTCGCCACGGCAACCATTACGACATCATCGTCGCTATGGCAACCATTACGACATCATCGTCGCCATGGCAACCATTATGACATCATCGTTGCCACGGCAATCATTATGACATCATCGTCGCCATGGCAACCATTATGACATTATCATCACCATGGCAACCATTATGACATCATCGTCGCCATGGCAACCATCATCGTCGCCATGGCAACCATTATGACATCACTGTCGCCATGGCAACCATTATGACATCATAGTCGCCATGGCAACCATTATGACATCATCGCCATGGCAACCATTATGACATCATAGTCGCCACGGCAACCATTATGACTTTTATCGTCGCCATGGCAACCGTTATGACATCATCGTCGCTATGGCAACCTTTATGACATCATCCTCGCCATGGCAACCATTATGATTTTATCGTCGCCATGGCAACCATTATGACTTTATCGTCGCCATGCAACCATTACGACATCATAGTCACCGTTGCAACCATTATTACATCACCATTGCATCCTATTATGACATCACCATTGCAACCTATTATGACATCACCATTGCAACCTATTATGACATCTTCATCACCAAGGCAACCTATTATGACATCGTCACCATGGCAACCATTATGACATAGTCACCATGGCAACCATTATGACATCACTATTGTAACCATAATGACATCATCATTGCAACCTATTATGACATCACCATTGCAACCTATTATGACATCGTCACCATGGCAACCATTATGACATCATCGTCACCGTGGCAACCTTTATGACATCACCATGGCAACCTATTATGACATCGTCACCAGGGCAACCATTATAACATCATAGTCACCATGGAAACCATTATGAAATCGTCGCCATGGCAACCATTATGACATCATCGTTGCCATGGCAACCATTATGACATCATCGACGCCATGGCAACCATCATGACATCATCGACGCCATGGCAACCATTATGACATCATCGTCGCCATGGCAACCATAATGACATCATCGTCGCCATGGCAACCATTATGACATCATCGTCGCCACGGCAACCATTATGACATCATCGTCGCCACGGCAACCATTATGACATCATCGTCGCCACGGCAACCATTATGACATCATCGTCGCCACGGCAACCATTATGACATCATCGTCGCCACGGCAACCATTATGACATCATCGTCGCCACGGCAACCATTATGACATCATCGTCGCCATGGCAAACATTTTGGCATCACCACATCGTCGCCATGGCAACCTTCATGACATCATCGTCGCCATGGCAACCATTATGACATCATCGTCGCCACAGCAACCATTATGATATCATCGACGCCATGGCAACCATCATGACATCATCAACGCCATGGCAACCATTATGACATCATTTTCGCCATGGCAACCATTATGACATCATCGTTGCCATGGCAACCATTATGATATCATCGACGCCATGGCAACCATCATGACATCATCGACGCCATGGCAACCATTATGACATCATTTTCGCCATGGCAACCATTATGACATCATCGTCGCCATGGCAACCATAATGACATCATCGTCGCCATGGCAACCATTATGACATCATCGTCACCATGGCAACCATTATGACATCATCGACGCCATGGCAACCATTATGATATCATCGTCGCCATGGCAACCATTATGACACCATCGTCGCCATGGCAACCATTATGACATCATCGTCGCCATGGCAACCATTATGACATCATCGTCGCCTTGGCAACCATTATGACATCATCGTCGCCATGGCAACCATTATGACATCATCGTCGCCATGGCAACCATTATGACTTTATTGTCGCCATGGCAACCATTTATGACATCATTGTCGCCATGGCAACCATTATTACATCATCGTCACCATGGCAACTATTATGACATCATCGACGCCATGGCAACCATTATGACATCATCATCGCCATGGCAACCATATTCGTCGCCATGACAACCATTATGACATCATTTGTCGCCATGGCAACAATTATGACAATATCGTCACCATGGCAACCATTATGACATCATCGTCGCCATGGCAACCATTATGATATCATCGTCGCCTTGGCAACCATTATGTCATCTTCGTCGCCATGGCAACCATTATGACATCATCGTTGCCATGGCAACCTTCATGACATCATAGTCGCCATGGCAACCATTATGACATCATCGTCGCCATGGCAACCATTATGACATCATCGTTGCCACGGCAACCATTATTACATCATCTTCGCCATGGCAATTATTATGACATCATCGTCGCCACGGCAACCATTATAACATCATCGTCGTCATGGCAACCATTATGTCATCATCATCGCCATGGCAACCATTATGACATCATCGTCGTCATGGCAACCATTGTGACATCATAGTCGCCATGGCAACCTTTATGACATCATCGTCGCCATGGCAACCATCATGACTTTATCGTCGCCATGGCAACCATTATGACTTTATCGTCGCCATGGCAACCATTATGACATCATCGTCACCGTTGCAACCATTATGACATCACCATTGCAACCTATTATGACATCACCATTGCAACCTATTATGACATCACCATTGCAACCTATTATGACATCATCGTCACCGTGGCAACCATTATGACATCACCATTGCAACCTATTATGACATCACCATTGCAACCTATTATGAAATCATCGTCACCATGGCAACCATTATGACGTCACCATGGCAACCATTATGACATCACCATTGCAACCTGTTATGACATCACCACTGCAACCTATTATGACATCATCATCACCGTAGCAACCATTATGACATCATCGTCACCATGGCAACCATTATGACATAATCGTCACCATGGCAACCATTATGACATCACCATTGCAACCCATTATGACATCTCCGTCACCAAGGCACCATGGCAACCATTATGACAACATCACCAAGGCAACCATTATGACATCACTATTGCAACCATAATGACATCACCATTGCAACCTGTTATGACATCACCACTGCAACCTATTATGACATCATCATCACCGTAGCAACCATTATGACATCATCGTCACCATGGCATCCATTATGACATCATTGTCGCCATGGCAACCATTATGACATCACCATTGCAAACTATTATGACATCACCATTACAACCTATTATTAGGGAGAGAACAATGAGAGTTCTTCTCCTTCAGCTTCTTGGGGGGTGAAGTCATAGAAAGTGAATGGAATACAGCATTTAAAGGCAGGCTACATTCAGAGATGTCAGATTCATCATCACAGTTGTCATATTCTCCTACCGCTGCTAGCACCTTGTTAGGCCACTTGGGACACTTGGGACAGTTGATGAAAAAGTGGTCAGACTGACCGCAGTAGAAACATGGACTTTCACAAAGGTGATTCTCCAAGCGCTCATTAATCTCGCGCCTCAGAACGGAATCAATTTGCATGGGCACCTCCTCCACCTCCCGAGAGGTTTTACCTGAAATACGGTTATATGCAGTAAACTTCTGCCTACGCTCAGTAAGGCGAATGTCTATGCGCACACAATGCTGTATAAATGTCTCTAGCTCTTGTGGTGACTCAGAGCGAGCTAGTTCATCTTTTACAATACTAGACAGACCCCTTTTAAAAATAGGCAATTGTGCATAACTGTCCCAATTGGTATCTACCGCTAATCTCCTGAATTCAGTGACATACTCAATAACAGAACGTTTAGCCTGGCATAAAGACAATAAAGTAGATTCAGCAGTTGCACAGCGATTAGGATCATCAAACATTAATGCCATAGCAGCCAAGAAATCATCCAAGTTATTTAACCATGGTTCACGAGACTCAATCATCGGATTCGCCCAGGCGAGCGCTCGTGAGGTCCGCAGCATTATTACACACAATACTTTGGATCTATCAGTAGGAAAACGGTCAGCATGCACATCAAAATATAGCATACATTGATTCACAAAGCCACAAAATTTGTCGCGATCACCATTAAATCTGAATGGGGGCAACTTAGGTGGGCTAGCTGGTGGCGGTTGCCCAGAGGGTAAAGTTGCTTGTGCAGCTATTTGCGTGCTTATGTCCTGAAAAGCCCGTCCATACTGGGACTCTATGCCAGCAAGTTTGTTTTCCTGGGCTGCCATTCGGGTGCTTAAGTCCTGCAAAGTTTGTCCAAACACTTGTTGATTGTGTTCAAAGCTTCCAAACTTCTTTTGCAGACCTTCCACATCTTTCTGCAGTGATCTAATTATGGAAAACTCCTGCTCTAATCTGCTTTCTGCAGTCATTGTTCCAGCAGTCTCCTCTTTTCTGGCTAGATTATCCTGTAATAATTATAGGGGATAACTCAGGAGACTCTTTGCGTGGAACAAGACAACTACAGGACACAGTTTTATAAGTGATAAAGTCTATATTATCACATGGTGATTGAAACAGTTGCAGAGAGAAACTCAAGTCCACAACAATTGGTGTAAATATTAAACGCAGTTTAGCAGTCTATATGGAACTTCAGAGGAAAATGCAATCACGCAGAAAGTCTATGAAGCACAGTTATTCTTGAGGATACTTGACACGAATAAGTCCTTGTTTTAGTCCAAACACAGATAGATATGCTTATAAGGCAGTTCAAGCAATGTCTTATCTCAACCAGGAAGGCCTGGGTGATAATCTCAGATTTAAGCAGAGCAGCAACAGCTTACATGTCCAGCAAATGCAGATGGAAGTAAACACGAGCAGCAGATGAAGGAGGATTACTGCAAACTGGTGTATGCAGCAGGAACTCAGAGCAGAGTAGCAGGATCACCACACAGGTTCATAGGAGCAGGTTTATAGCCAGGGATTCACCAGAGTCAGGAGCTAGATGCAAGGCAGAATACTCTAGCACACACTGAAGGCGGGGGTGAAGTTTTATAGCAGGAAGACACAGTGAACATGAGACCAAAGATGCCATCTTGGAAAAGGGCAGTAATGCACAAAAAGTAATAAAAATGTTCAGATTCCTGACAACTGGTGATTCTCTGCCATGACAACACTGGTGATACTCGGCCATGATGACATCACTGGTGATGCTTGGCCATGATGACATCACTGGTGATGCTCGGCCATGATGACATCACTGGTGATGCTCAGCCATGATAACATCACTGGTCATGCTCGGCCATGATGACATCACTGGTGATGCTTGGACATGAAGACTTCCCTGGTGAAGCTCGGTCATGATGACAGCACTGGTGATGCTTGGCCATGATGACCTCACTGGTCATGCTCCACCATGATGACATCACTGGTCATGCTCGGCCATGATGATATCACTGGTCATTCTCGGCCATGATGACATCACTGGTGATGCTAGGTCATGATGACATCACTGGTGATGCTCGGCCATGATTACATCACTGGTCATGCTCGGCCATGATGACATCACTGGTGATGCTCGGCCATTATGATATCACTGGTGACTCTCGGCCATGATGACATCACTGATCATGCTCGGCCATGATGACATCACTGGTGATGCTCGGCCATGATGACATCACTGCTGATGCTTGGTGTCACGATTCACACCGTGACTGTCAAGATCCCTTAGCCGCTGCCACCAATATGTCACGGATTGGGGTGACTTTAGACCAACAGACGGCTATCACATGTGCAGGGGGCTTATCCTAGTTATCCCTCCACTGCCACAATGTGATGAAAAAACACACACGAGGCTAGGGACCTCTTAGTTTCAGCAGGGGCTTATTTTAGGTATCCCACTGCTCTTCAATAAACCATGAACTGCAGGGATTTGTGTATCCCGCTTACAGTTCCACTTAAACCTTACAGCTTTCTGGCGCCCCCCTTACTGTCAGGTCAGATTAGGTACTGCACCTAGGGTAAATAGTCGCCAGAAAGGCTGCCTGCTTTGTACTGGCTATTGGCCACGCTGCAGCGACGCGATAAACTACTCCCGCTCAGGCAGGAACAATAATTATCAAGCCGCAGTCACTACAGTGACACCCAAAGGCCTGCACAGTACTCGGTATTACTGCCACCAGCTTCGATTAAACGGGTCCGAAGCTAACCCAAAACAGTAGCGTAAATTCCCTTCAGAAGACTTAGGGTACGTTTTTAGAGCATGGAGAAAGAACTGGCATGAAATAATATACCCCACAAAATGTAGGCAGTGCTTTATCAAAATATTTTACAAAGATGTTACAAATGAGACAATTGCAAATATGTACAAGGTAATTATAAATAAACAGGGAATAACATGAGAAATAACACTTACAGTTGTTCAAAGCATTGCAGGCAACAGGCTAGGGGGTCTTTCCATCTATCCCAGTGCATCAGGGCGTGTACTCTGGCCTCTTCAGGTAAAAACTCAAATCTGACCCTCTTGGATGCCGGCCAGCACTTAAAACCTACAGCCTGTGACCTCACAGAAAGGGCTGGCTTTTCCAATCCCTCCTACCTCCTTCTTTTTACTAACAGGGCATGAAATATATCTGATGCCCGTAACTTCGCTACAGAACATGTCATAATCGTACCATACCCAGCATTCATCTCGTATTATCGCTGGCATTCTAGTGAGATCAAATATGTCCTATTTGGGATGTATATTTACAGAGAAATCCCTACTTCTTCACCTAATGGAGTTAAAAGCTCATGTTTAGAGTGATGGGTAGATCCTTCGATGGAGATTACAAATATATGTTTTCGTGGTCTTAACTTAAACGATTTGCCTAATATCTTCCAAAAACAGAACAAAAGACTTTCAAGATTCTAGAAGTTTCTAATCAAGTTAAAGCTGGGCACTTTCCACTACAGGAAATGCTGGTCGTAAATACCTTGGTGCAGGGGATGCGGGCTTGTGAGCTGAAAGTCAGGTATTTGCAGCCACAAGCTGCTGCAGAATCACTCCAAGAAGGGGGGCTTAGCCCACAGCAGGCTAGCAAGAGAACTAAACTTATATGATATTTCATACCATATCGTGACACTTGGTCATGATGACATCACTTGTGATGCTCGGACATGATGACCTAACTGGTCATGCTCGGCCATGATGACATCACTGGTCATGCTCGGCCATGATGATATCACTGGTGTTGCTCGGCCATGATGACATCACTGGTGATGCTCGGCCATGATGATATCTCTGGTGATGCTCGGCCATGATGACATCGCTGGTCATGCTCGGCTATGATGACATCACTGGTGATGCTCGGCCATGATGACATCACTGGTGATGCTTGGTCATGATAACATCACTAATAATGCTCGGCCATGATGACCTCACTGGTCATGCTCGGCCATGATGACATCACTGGTCATGCTCGGCCATGATGACATCACTGGTCATGCTCGGCCATGATGATATCACTTGTGTTGCTCGGCCATGATGACATCACTGGTGATGCTCGGCCATGATGACATAACTGGTGTTGCTCAGCCATGATGATAACACTGGTGATGCTCGGCCATGATGACATCACTGGTCATGCTTGGCCATGATGACATCACTGGTGATGCTCGGCCATGATGACATCACTGGTGATGCTCGGCCATGATGACATCACTGGTGATGCTCGGCCATGATTACATCACTGGTCATGCTCGGCCATGATGACATCACTGATGATGCTCGGCCATTATGACATCACTGGTGATTCTGGACCATGATGACATCAATGGTGATGCTCGGCCATTGTGATATCACTGGTGTTTCTCAGCCATGATGACATCACTGGTGATTCTCGGTCATGATGACATCACTGGTGATTCTCGGCCATTATGATGTCACTGGTGATTCTCAGCCATGATGAAATCACTGGTAATTCTCAGCCATGATGACATCACTGGTTATGCTCAGCCATTATGACATCACTGGTGATTCTCAGCCATGATGACATCAATGGTGATTGTCTGTCATGATGACTGTTGTGAATTCTGCTCTTGGGCTCCCTCCGGTGGTTATAAGTGGTAGCGCTGCTGTCTGTGGATTGCAGCATTCATCAGGTGTGTCCACTTTTTGCAATTCTGACTGGGCTATTTAGTCTTGCTTGACCCTTTAGTCAGTGCCAGTTGTCCATTGTTCCTGGAGGATTCACATCCCTGCCTGGTCTCTCCTGCTTTGCTGTTCATTTCAACAAGATAAGTTCTGGCTTGTTTTTTGCAGTCCACATGCTGTGGGCCTTATAGTTCAGTTCATTTCCATGTTTTGTCTTGTCCAGCTTGGTCTGTATAAGGATTTGTTCAGCCAAGCTGGTATCTCTGGAGATGCAGATATACCCTCCATATCTTTAGCTAGATGTGGAGATTTTGTATTTTCTGTGGTGGATATTTTCTAGTGTTTTAATACCGACTGCATAGTACTCTGTCCTATTCTTTTTATTTAGCTAGAGCGGCCTCCTTTGCTAAATCCTGATTTCAGTCTGCATATGTTATTTCCCTCTCCTCTCACAGTCAATATTTGTGGGGGGCTGTCTATCCTTTGGGGATTTTCTCTGAGGCTGGATAGTTTTCCCTTTTCTATCTCTAGGGGTATTTAGTCCTCCGGCTGTGTCGAGGTGTCTAGGGAGTGTTAGTTACATCCCACGGCTACTTCTAGTTGCAGTGTTAAGTTCAGGGTCTGTGGTCAGTACAGGTACCACCTTCTCCAGAGTACATCTCATGCTGCTCCTAGGCCACCAGATCATAACAGTACAACTGGCCAACAATGAGTTAATCACATCTCAGAAGAAGGGAAGGAAAGTGCTGAGCCATTTTTTTTTGTAGTCTGTTGTGTCTTTTCTTCCCTCTTTTCCTCTGGGTGGCTCAGGAGTTTGGCGCTGGCATGGATGTTCAGGGATTGGCTTCTCGTGTGGATCAACTTGCTGCTAGAGTACAGGGTATTTCCGATTATATCATTCAGACTCCGGTTTTAGAGCCTAGAATTCCAACTCCTGATTTGTTTTTTGGGGACAGGTCCAAATTTTTGAGCTTTAAAAATAACTGTAAACTGTTTTTTGCTCTGAAACCCCGTTCCTCTGGTGATCCCATCCAGCAGGTTAAAATTGTCATCTCTCTGCTGCGTGGTGGTCCTCAGGATTGGGCATTTTCCCTGGAATCTGGGAATCCTGCTTTGCTTAATGTAGACACCTTTTTCAGGCGCTAGAGTTATTATATGATGAACCTAATTCAGTGGATCATGCTGAGAAGACCTTGTTGGCCCTGTGTCAGGGTGAAGAAGCGGCAGAATCGTATTGCCAGAAATTTAGAAAATGGTCTGTGCTGACTAAATGGAATGAGGATGCCTTGGCGGCAATTTTCAGAAAGGGTCTTTCTGAATCCGTTAAAGATGTTATGGTGGGGTTCCCCATGCCTGCTGGTCTGAGTGATTCTATGTCTCTGGCCATTCAGATTGATCGGCGCTTGCGCGAGCGCAGTTGTGCACATTATGGCGTTGTCCTCCGAGCGGAGTCCTGAGCCTATGCAGTGTGATAGGATTTTGTCTAGAGCTGAACGACAAGGATTCAGACGTCAGAAAAGGTTGTGTTTTTACTGCAGCGATTCTGCTCATGTTATTTCTGATTGCCCTAAGCGTCTAAAGAGAATCGCTAGTTCCGTTACCATCAGTACTGTACAACCAAAATTTCTGTTATCTGTGACCCTGATCTGCTCATTATCGTCATTTTCAGTCATGGCATTTGTGGATTCGGGCGCCGCTTTGAACTTAATGGACTTAGAATTTGCCAGACGTTGTGGTTTCCCCTTGCAGCCTTTGCAGAACCCTATTCCTTTGAGGGGCATTGATGCTACACCGTTGGCTAAAAATAAACCTCAGTTTTGGACACAGCTGACCATGTGCATGGCGCCAGCCCATCAGGAAGATTGTCGTTTTCTGGTGTTGCATAATTTGCATGATGCTATTGTGCTGGGTTTCCCATGGTTACAGGTGCATAATCCGGTATTAGAATGGAAATCTATGTCTGTGACTAGTTGGGGTTGTCAGGGGGTTCATGGTGACGTTCCTTTGATGTCAATTTCCTCTTCCTCCTCTTCTGAAATTCCCGAGTTTTTGTCAGATTTCCAGGATGTATTCGATGAGCCCAAATCCAGTTCCCTTACACCGCATAGGGACTGTGATTGTGCTATTGACTTGATTCCAGGCTGTAAGTTCCCTAAGGGCCGACTTTTCAACCTGTCTGTGCCAGAACATGCCGCCATGCGGAGTTATGTTAAGGAGTCTTTGGAGAAGGGGCATATTCGGCCATCTTCTTCACCATTGGGAGCAGGTTTTTTTTTTGTTGCCAAGAAGGATGGCTCCTTGAGACCCTGTATTGATTATCGCCTCTTGAATAAGATCACGGTCAAATTCCAATATACTTTGCCTTTGCTTTCTGATTTGTTTGCTAGGATTAAGGGGGCTAGTTGGTTTACTAAGATTGACCTTCGAGGGGCATATAATCTTGTTCGTATTAAGCAGGGTGACGAATGGAAAACTGCATTTAATACGCCCGAAGGCCATTTTGAATACCTTGTGATGCCATTCGGGCTCTCTAATGCTCCATCTGTGTTTCAGTCCTTCATGTATGATATCATTCGGAATTATCTTGATAAATTCATGATTGTATATTTGGATGATATTTTGATTTTTTCCGATGATTGGGAGTCTCATGTGAAACAAGTGAGGATGGTATTTCAGATCCTGGCAACCATTTATGACATCATCGTCGCCATGGCAACCATTATGACATAATCGTCGCCATGGCAACCATTATGACATAATCGTCGCCATGGCAACCATTATGACATCATCGTCGCCATGGCAAACATATTCGTCGCCATGGCAACCATTATGACATCATCGTCGCCATGGCAACCATTGTGACATCATCGTCACCATGGCAACCATTATGACATCATCGTCGCCAAGGCAACCATAATCGTCGCCATGGCAACCTTCATGACATCATCGTCGCCATGGCAACCATTATGACATCATCGTCGCCATGGCAACCATTATGACATCATCGTTGCCACGGCAACCATTATTACATCATCGTAGCCATGGCAACCATTATGACATCATCGTCGCCACGGCAACCATTATGACATCATCGTCGTCATGGCAACCATTTTGACATCATCGTTGCCACGGCAACCATTATTACATCATCGTCGCCATGGCAACCATTGTGTCATCATCATCGCCATGGCAACCATTATGACATCATCGTCGTCATGGCAACCATTGTGACATCATAGTCGCCATGGCAACCATTATGACATGATCGTCGCCATGGCAACCATTATGACTTTATTTTCGCCATGGAAACCATTATGACATCATCGTCGCCATGGCAACCATTATGACTTTATTGTCGCCATGGCAACCATTATGACATCATCGTCGCCATGGCAACCATCATCGTCGCCATGGCAACCATTATGACATCATCGTCGCCATGGCAACCATTATGACATCATCGTCGCCATGGCAACCATTATGACATCATCGTCGCCATGGCAACCATTATGACATCATCGTCGCCATGGCAACCATTATGACTTCATCGTCGCCATGGCAAACATTTTGGCATCACTGTCGCCATGGCAACCATTATGACATCATCGTCGCTATGGCAACCTTCATGACATCATCGTCGCCATGGCAACCATTATGACATCATCGTCGCCATGGCAACCATTATGACATCATCGTTGCCACGGTAACCATTATGACATCTTTGTCGCCATGGCAACCATTATGACATCATCGTCGCCACGGCAACCATTATGACATCATCGTCGTCATGGCACCCATTATGTCATCATCGTTGCCACGGCAACCATTATTACATCATCGTCGCCATGGCAACCATTGTGTCATCATCATCGCCATGGCAATTATTATGACATCATCGTCGTCATGGCAACCATTGTGACATCGTAGTCGCCATGGCAACCTTTATGACATCATCGTCGCCATGGCAACCATCATGACTTTATCGTCGCCATGGCAACCATTATGACTTTATCGTCGCCATGGCAACCATTACGACATCATCATCACCGTTGCAACCATTATGACATCAGCATTGCAACCTATTATGACATCACCATTGCAACCTATTATGACATCAACATTGCAACCTATTATGACATCATCGTCACCGTGGCAACCATTATGACATCACCATTGCAACCTATTATGACATCACCATTGCAACCTATTATGAAATCATCGTCACCATGGCAACCATTATGACATCACCATTGCAACCTGTTATGACATCACCACTGCAACCTATTATGACATCATCATCACCGTAGCAACCATTATGACATCATCGTCACCATGGCAACCATTATGACATAATCGTCACCATGGCAACCATTATGACATCACCATTGCAACCCATTATGACATCACCATTGCAACCCATTATGACATCTCCGTCACCAAGGCACCATGGCAACCATTATGACAACATCACCAAGGCAACCATTATGACATCACTATTGCAACCATAATGACATCACCATTGCAACCTGTTATGACATCACCACTGCAACCTATTATGACATCATCATCACCGTAGCACCCATTATGACATCATAGTCACCATGGAAACCATTATGAAATCATCGACATGGCAACCATTATGACATCATCGTCGCCATGGCAACCATCATGACATCGTCGCCATGGCAACCATCATGACATCATCGTCACCATGGCAACCATTATGACATCATCGTCACCATGGCAACCATTATGACATCACCATTGCAAACTTTTATGACATCACCATTGCAACCTATTATAACATCTCCATTGCAACCTATTATGACATCACCATTGCAACCTATTATGACATCGTCACTGTGGCAACCATTATGACATCACCATTGCAACCGATTATGACATCACTGTCACCATGGCAACCATTATGACATCACCATTGCAACCTATTATGACATTACCATTGCAACCTTTTATGACATCGTCACCGTGGCAACCATTATGACATCACCATTGCAACCTATTATGACATCACTGTCACCATGGCAACCATTATGACATCACCATTGCAACCTATTATGACATCACCATTGCAACCTATTATGACATCGGCACCGTGGCAACCATTATGACATCACCATTGCAACCTATTATGACATCACCATTGCAACCGATTATGACATCACCATTGCAACCTATTATAACATCACCATTGCAACCTATTATGACATCTTCGTCACCAAGGCAACCTATTATGACATCGTCACCATGGCAACCATTATGACAGTCACCATGGCAACCATTATGACATCACTATTGCAACCATAATGACATCACCATTGCAACCTATTATGACATCACCATTGCAACCTACTATGACATCGGCACCATGGCAACCATTATGACATCATCGTCACCGTGGCAACCTGTATGACATCACCAAGACAACCATTATGACATCACTATTGCAACCATAATGACATCACCATTGCAACCTATTATGACATCGTCACCATGGCAACCATTATGACATCACCATGGCAACCTATTATGACATCACCACTGCAACCTATTATGACATCATCATCACCGTAGCAACCATTATGACATCATCGTCACCATGGCAACCATTATGACATCATCGTCACCATGGCATCCATTATATCATCACCATTGCAAACTATTATGACATCACCATTGCAACCTATTATGACATCGTCACCGTGGCAACTATTATGACATCACTGTCACCATGGCAACCATTATGACATCAACCTATTATGACATCACCATTAAAACCTATTATGACGTCACCATTGCAACCTATTATGACATCTTCGTCACCAAGGCAACCTATTATGACATCATCGTCGCCATGGCAACCATTGTGACATCATAGTCGCCATGGCAACCTTTATGACATCATCGTCGCCATGGCAACCATTATGACATCATCGTCGCCATGGCAGCCATTATGACATCATCGTCGCCATGGCAACCATTATGACATCTTCGCCATGGCAACCATTATGACATCATAGTCGCCACGGCAACCATTATGACTTTTATCGTCGCCATGGCAACCATTATGACATCATCGTCGCCATGGCAACCTTTATGACATCATCCTCGCCATGGCAACCATTATGACTTTATTGTCGCCATGGCAACCATTATGACATCATCGTCGCCATGGCAACCATAATAGTCGCCATGGCAACCATTATGACATCATAGTCGCCATGGCAACCATTATGACATCTTCGTCGCCATGGCAACCATTATGCCATCATCGTCGCCATGGCAACCATTATGACATCTTCGTCGCCATGGCAACCATTATGACATCATCGTCGCCATGGGAATCTTCATGACATCATCGTCGCCATGGCAACCATTATGACATCATTGTCACCATGGCAACCATTATGGCATCATCGTCGCCACGGCAACCATTGCGACGTCATCGTCGCTATGGCAACCATTACGACAACATCGTCGCCATGGCAACCATTATGACATCATCGTCGCCATGGCAACCTTTATGACATCATCCTCGCCATGGCAACCATTATGACTTTATTGTCGCCATGGCAACCATTATGACATCATCGTCACCATGGCAACCATAATAGTCACCATGGCAACCATAATAGTCGCCATGGCAACCATTATGACATCATCGTCGCCATGGCAACCATTATGACATCTTCGTCGCCATGGCAACCATTATGCCATCATCGTCGCCATGGCAACCATTATGACATCATCGTCGCCATGGCAACCATTATGACATCATCGTCGCCATGGCAACCATTATGACATCATTGTCGCCATGGCAACCATTTTGACATCACCGTCGCCATGGCAACCATTATGACATCATCGTCGTCAATGCAACCTTCATGACATCATCGTCGCCATGGCAACCATTATGACATCCATCGTCACCATGGCAACCATTATGACATCATCGTCGCCACGGCAACCATTATGACATCATCATCGCCACGGCAACCATTATGACATCATCGTCGCTATGGCAACCATTACGACATCATCGTCGCCATGGCACCCATTATGACATCATCGTCGCCATGGCAACCATTATGACATTATCGTCACCATGGCAACCATTATGACATCATCGTCGCCATGGCAACCATCATCGTCGCCATGGCAACCATCATCGTCACCATGGCAACCAATATGACATCATTGTCACCATGGCAACCATTATGACATCATAGTCGCCATGGCAACCATTATGACATCATCGCCATGGCAACCATCATCGTCGCCATGGCAACCATTATGACATCATTGTCACCATGGCAACCATTATGACATCATCATCGCTATGGCAACCATTATGACATCATAGTCGCCACAGCAACCATTATGACTTTTATCGTCGCCATGGCAACCATTATGACATCATCGTCGCCATGGCAACCTTTATGACATCATCCTCGCCATGGCAACCATTATGACTTTATCGTCGCCATGGCAACCATTATGACATCATCGTCGCCATGGCAACCTTTATGACATCATCCTCGCCATGGCAACCATTATGACTTTATCGTCGCCATGGCAACCATTATGACTTTATCGTCGCCATGGCAACCATAACGACATCATAGTCACCGTTGCAACCATTATGACATCACCATTGCATCCTATTATGACATCACTATTGCAACCTATTATGACATCACGATTGCAACCTATTATGACATCTTCGTCACCAAGGCAACCTATTATGACATCGTCACCATGGCAACCATTATGACATAGTCAACATGGCAACCATTATGACATCACTATTGTAACCATAATGACATCATCATTGCAACCTATTATGACATCACCATTGCAACCTATTATGACATCGTCACCATGGCAACCATTATGACATCATCGTCACCGTGGCAACCTTTATGACATCACCATGGCAACCTATTATGACATCGTCACCAGGGCAACCATTATAACATCATAGTCACCATGGAAACCATTATGAAATTGTCGCCATGGCAACCATTATGACATCATCGTCGCCATGGCAAACATTATGACATCATCGAATCCATGGCAACCATTATGAAAACGTCGCCATGGCAACCATTATGACATCATCGTCGCCATGGCAACCATTATGACATCATCGTCGCCATGGCAACCATAATGACATCATCGCCGCCATGGCGACCATTATGACATCATCGTCACCATGGCAACCATTATGACATCATCGTCGCCATGGCAACCATTATGATATCATCGTCGCCATGGCAACCATTATGACACCATCGTCGGCCATGGCAACCATTATGATATCATCGTCGCCATGGCAACCATTATGACATCATCGTCGCCTTGGCAACCATTATGACATCATCGTCGCCATGGCAACCATTATGACATCATCGTCGCCATGGCAACCATTATGACTTTATTGTCGCCATGGCAACCATTTATGACATCATAGTCGCCATGGCAACCATTATTACATCATCGTCGCCATGGCAACCATTATGACATCATCGTTGCCACGGCAACCATTATTACATCATCGTCGCCATGGCAACCATTATGACATCATCGTCGCCACGGTAACCATTATAACATCATCGTCGTCATGGCAACCATTATGTCATCATCGTTGCCACGGCAACCATTATTACATCGTCATCGCCATGGCAACCATTGTGTCATCATCATCGCCATGGCAACCATTATGACATCATCGTCGTCATGGCAACCATTGTGACATCATAGTCGCCATGGCAACCTTTATGACATCATCGTCGCCATGGCAACCATCATGACTTTATCGTCGCCATGGCAACCATTATGACTTTATCGTCAACATGTCAACCATTATGACATCATCGTCACCGTTGCAACCATTATGACATCACCATTGCAACCTATTATGACATCACCATTGCAACCTATTATGACATCACCATTGCAACCTATTATGACATCATCGTCACCGTGGCAACCATTATGACATCACCATTGCAACCTATTATGACATCACCATTGCAACCTATTATGAAATCATCGTCACCATGGCAACCATTATGACGTCACCATGGCAACCATTATGACATCACCATTGCAACCTGTTATGACATCACCACTGCAACCTATTATGACATCATCATCACCGTAGCAACCATTATAACATCATCGTCACCATGGCAACCATTATGACATAATCGTCACCATGGCAACCATTATGGCATCATCGTCGCCACGGCAACCATTGCGACGTCATCGTCGCTATGGCAACCATTACGACAACATCGTCGCCATGGCAACCATTATGACATCATCGTCGCCATGGCAACCTTTATGACATCATCCTCGCCATGGCAACCATTATGACATCTTTGTCGCCATTGCAACCATTTTGACATCACCGTCGCCATGGCAACCATTATGACATCATCGTCGTCAATGCAACCTTCATGACATCATCGTCGCCATGGCAACCATTATGACATCCATCGTCACCATGGCAACCATTATGACATCATCGTCGCCACGGCAACCATTATGACATCATCATCGCCACGGCAACCATTATGACATCATTGTCGCTATGGCAACCATTACGACATCATCGTCGCCATGGCACCCATTATGACATCATCGTCGCCATGGCAACCATTATGACATTATCGTCACCATGGCAACCATTATGACATCATCGTCGCCATGGCAACCATCATCGTCGCCATGGCAACCATCATCGTCGCCATGGCAACCAATATGACATCATTGTCACCATGGCAACCATTATGACATCATAGTCGCCATGGCAACCATTATGACATCATCGCCATGGCAACCATCATCGTCGCCATGGCAACCATTATGACATCATTGTCGCCATGGCAACCATTATGACATCATCATCGCTATGGCAACCATTATGACATCATAGTCGCCACAGCAACCATTATGACTTTTATCGTCGCCATGGCAACCATTATGACATCATCGTCGCCATGGCAACCTTTATGACATCATCCTCGCCATGGCAACCATTATGACTTTATCGTCGCCATGGCAACCATTATGACTTTATCGTCGCCATGGCAACCATAACGACATCATAGTCACCGTTGCAACCATTATGACATCACCATTGCATCCTATTATGACATCACTATTGCAACCTATTATGACATCACGATTGCAACCTATTATGACATCTTCGTCACCAAGGCAACCTATTATGACATCGTCACCATGGCAACCATTATGACATAGTCAACATGGCAACCATTATGACATCACTATTGTAACCATAATGACATCATCATTGCAACCTATTATGACATCACCATTGCAACCTATTATGACATCGTCACCATGGCAACCATTATGACATCATCGTCACCGTGGCAACCTTTATGACATCACCATGGCAACCTATTATGACATCGTCACCAGGGCAACCATTATAACATCATAGTCACCATGGAAACCATTATGAAATTGTCGCCATGGCAACCATTATGACATCATCGTCGCCATGGCAAACATTATGACATCATCGACTCCATGGCAACCATTATGAAAACGTCGCCATGGCAACCATTATGACATCATCGTCGCCATGGCAACCATTATGACATCATCGTCGCCATGGCAACCATAATGACATCATCGCCGCCATGGCGACCATTATGACATCATCGTCACCATGGCAACCATTATGACATCATCGTCGCCATGGCAACCATTATGATATCATCGTCGCCATGGCAACCATTATGACACCATCGTCGGCCATGGCAACCATTATGACATCATCGTCGCCATGGCAACCATTATGACATCATCGTCGCCTTGGCAACCATTATGACATCATCGTCGCCATGGCAACCATTATGACATCATCGTCGCCATGGCAACCATTATGACTTTATTGTCGCCATGGCAACCATTTATGACATCATAGTCGCCATGGCAGCCATTATTACATCATCGTCGCCATGGCAACCATTATGACATCATCGTTGCCACGGCAACCATTATTACATCATCGTCGCCATGGCAACCATTATGACATCATCGTCGCCACGGCAACCATTATAACATCATCGTCGTCATGGGAACCATTATGTCATCATCGTTGCCACGGCAACCATTATTACATCGTCATCGCCATGGCAACCATTGTGTCATCATCATCGCCATGGCAACCATTATGACATCATCGTCGTCATGGCAACCATTGTGACATCATAGTCGCCATGGCAACCTTTATGACATCATCGTCGCCATGGCAACCATCATGACTTTATCGTCGCCATGGCAACCATTATGACTTTATCGTCAACATGGCAACCATTATGACATCATCGTCACCGTTGCAACCATTTTGACATCACCATTGCAACCTATTATGACATCACCATTGCAACCTATTATGACATCACCATTGCAACCTATTATGACATCATCGTCACCGTGGCAACCATTATGACATCACCATTGCAACCTATTATGACATCACCATTGCAACCTATTATGAAATCATCGTCACCATGGCAACCATTATGACGTCACCATGGCAACCATTATGACATCACCATTGCAACCTGTTATGACATCACCACTGCAACCTATTATGACATCATCATCACCGTAGCAACCATTATAACATCATCGTCACCATGGCAACCATCTATATATATAATTGTCTAAGGGTTTTTCCGTCTGTCTGTCTGTCTGTCTGTCTTTCTGTCTGTCTGTCTGTCTGTCTGTCTTTCTGTCTGTCTGTCTGTCTGTCTGTCCTGGAAATCACTCCATATAAGGTATGGTCTACAAACAGGATACCTTATATGGAGTGGTCGGCGGTTTGTAGACCATACCTTATATGGAGTGGTCGGCGGTTTGTAGACCATACCTTATATGGAGTGGTCGGCGGTTTGTAGACCATACCTTATATGGAGTGGTCGGCGGTTTGTAGACCATACCTTATATGGAGTGGTCGGCGGTTTGTAGACCATACCTTATATGGAGTGGTCGGCGGTTTGTAGACCATACCTTATATGGAGTGGTCGGCGGTTTGTAGACCATACCTTATATGGAGTGGTCGGCGGTTTGTAGACCATACCTTATATGGAGTGGTCGGCAGTTTGTAGACCATACCTTATATGGAGTGGTCGATGGTTTGTCGCCAGGCCTCGACCAATCAGAGACGGGCACAGTCTGCCGCGAATTCTGGAATCATCATTGTCCATATACTACGGGGACATGCATATTCTAGAATACCCGATGCGTTAGAATCAGGGATACCTTATATGGAGTGGTCGGCGGTTTGTAGACCATACCTTATATGGAGTGGTCGGCGGTTTGTAGACCATACCTTATATGGAGTGGTCGGCGGTTTGTAGACCATACCTTATATGGAGTGGTCGGCGGTTTGTAGACCATACCTTATATGGAGTGGTCGGCAGTTTGTAGACCATACCTTATATGGAGTGGTCGGCGGTTTGTAGACCATACCTTATATGGAGTGGTCGGCGGTTTGTAGACCATACCTTATATGGAGTGGTCGGCGGTTTGTAGACCATACCTTATATGGAGTGGTCGGCAGTTTGTAGACCATACCTTATATGGAGTGGTCGATGGTTTGTCGCCAGGCCTCGACCAATCAGAGACGGGCACAGTCTGCCGCGAATTCTGGAATCATCATTGTCCATATACTACGGGGACATGCATATTCTAGAATACCCGATGCGTTAGAATCGGGCCACAGTCTAGTTATGACATAATCGTCACCATGGCAACCATTATGGCATCATCGTCGCCACGGCAACCATTGCGACGTCATCGTCGCTATGGCAACCATTATGACAACATCGTCGCCATGGCAACCATTATGACATCATCGTCGCCATGGCAACCTTTATGACATCATCCTCGCCATGGCAACCATTATGACATCATTGTCGCCATTGCAACCATTTTGACATCACCGTCGCCATGGCAACCATTATGACATCATCGTCGTCAATGCAACCTTCATGACATCATCGTCGCCATGGCAACCATTATGACATCCATCGTCACCATGGCAACCATTATGACATCATCGTCGCCACGGCAACCATTATGACATCATCATCGCCACGGCAACCATTATGACATCATCGTCGCTATGGCAACCATTACGACATCATCGTCGCCATGGCACCCATTATGACATCATCGTCGCCATGGCAACCATTATGACATTATCGTCACCATGGCAACCATTATGACATCATCGTCGCCATGGCAACCATCATCGTCGCCATGGCAACCATCATCGTCGCCATGGCAACCAATATGACATCATTGTCACCATGGCAACCATTATGACATCATAGTCGCCATGGCAACCATTATGACATCATCGCCATGGCAACCATCATCGTCGCCATGGCAACCATTATGACATCATTGTCGCCATGGCAACCATTATGACATCATCATCGCTATGGCAACCATTATGACATCATAGTCGCCACAGCAACCATTATGACTTTTATCGTCGCCATGGCAACCATTATGACATCATCGTCGCCATGGCAACCTTTATGACATCATCCTCGCCATGGCAACCATTATGACTTTATCGTCGCCATGGCAACCATTATGACTTTATCGTCGCCATGGCAACCATAACGACATCATAGTCACCGTTGCAACCATTATGACATCACCATTGCATCCTATTATGACATCACTATTGCAACCTATTATGACATCACGATTGCAACCTATTATGACATCTTCGTCACCAAGGCAACCTATTATGACATCGTCACCATGGCAACCATTATGACATAGTCAACATGGCAACCATTATGACATCACTATTGTAACCATAATGACATCATCATTGCAACCTATTATGACATCACCATTGCAACCTATTATGACATCGTCACCATGGCAACCATTATGACATCATCGTCACCGTGGCAACCTTTATGACATCACCATGGCAACCTATTATGACATCGTCACCAGGGCAACCATTATAACATCATAGTCACCATGGAAACCATTATGAAATTGTCGCCATGGCAACCATTATGACATCATCGTCGCCATGGCAAACATTATGACATCATCGACTCCATGGCAACCATTATGAAAACGTCGCCATGGCAACCATTATGACATCATCGTCGCCATGGCAACCATTATGACATCATCGTCGCCATGGCGACCATAATGACATCATCGCCGCCATGGCGACCATTATGACATCATCGTCACCATGGCAACCATTATGACATCATCGTCGCCATGGCAACCATTATGATATCATCGTCGCCATGGCAACCATTATGACACCATCGTCGGCCATGGCAACCATTATGACATCATCGTCGCCATGGCAACCATTATGACATCATCGTCGCCTTGGCAACCATTATGACATCATCGTCGCCATGGCAACCATTATGACATCATCGTCGCCATGGCAACCATTATGACTTTATTGTCGCCATGGCAACCATTTATGACATCATAGTCGCCATGGCAACCATTATTACATCATCGTCGCCATGGCAACCATTATGACATCATCGTTGCCACGGCAACCATTATTACATCATCGTCGCCATGGCAACCATTATGACATCATCGTCGCCACGGCAACCATTATAACATCATCGTCGTCATGGCAACCATTATGTCATCATCGTTGCCACGGCAACCATTATTACATCGTCATCGCCATGGCAACCATTGTGTCATCATCATCGCCATGGCAACCATTATGACATCATCGTCGTCATGGCAACCATTGTGACATCATAGTCGCCATGGCAACCTTTATGACATCATCGTCGCCATGGCAACCATCATGACTTTATCGTCGCCATGGCAACCATTATGACTTTATCGTCAACATGGCAACCATTATGACATCATCGTCACCGTTGCAACCATTATGACATCACCATTGCAACCTATTATGACATCACCATTGCAACCTATTATGACATCACCATTGCAACCTATTATGACATCATCGTCACCGTGGCAACCATTATGACATCACCATTGCAACCTATTATGACATCACCATTGCAACCTATTATGAAATCATCGTCACCATGGCAACCATTATGACGTCACCATGGCAACCATTATGACATCACCATTGCAACCTGTTATGACATCACCACTGCAACCTATTATGACATCATCATCACCGTAGCAACCATTATAACATCATCGTCACCATGGCAACCATTATGACATAATCGTCACCATGGCAACCATTATGGCATCATCGTCGCCACGGCAACCATTGCGACGTCATCGTCGCTATGGCAACCATTACGACAACATCGTCGCCATGGCAACCATTATGACATCATCGTCGCCATGGCAACCTTTATGACATCATCCTCGCCATGGCAACCATTATGACATCTTTGTCGCCATTGCAACCATTTTGACATCACCGTCGCCATGGCAACCATTATGACATCATCGTCGTCAATGCAACCTTCATGACATCATCGTCGCCATGGCAACCATTATGACATCCATCGTCACCATGGCAACCATTATGACATCATCGTCGCCACGGCAACCATTATGACATCATCATCGCCACGGCAACCATTATGACATCATCGTCGCTATGGCAACCATTACGACATCATCGTCGCCATGGCACCCATTATGACATCATCGTCGCCACGGCAACCATTATGACATTATCGTCACCATGGCAACCATTATGACATCATCGTCGCCATGGCAACCATCATCGTCGCCATGGCAACCAATATGACATCATTGTCACCATGGCAACCATTATGACATCATAGTCGCCATGGCAACCATTATGACATCATCGCCATGGCAACCATCATCGTCGCCATGGCAACCATTATGACATCATTGTAGCCATGGCAACCATTATGACATCATCATCGCTATGGCAACCATTATGACATCATAGTCGCCACAGCAACCATTATGACTTTTATCGTCGCCATGGCAACCATTATGACATCATCGTCGCCATGGCAACCTTTATGACATCATCCTCGCCATGGCAACCATTATGACTTTATCGTCGCCATGGCAACCATTATGACTTTATCGTCGCCATGGCAACCATAACGACATCATAGTCACCGTTGCAACCATTATGACATCACCATTGCATCCTATTATGACATCACTATTGCAACCTATTATGACATCACGATTGCAACCTATTATGACATCTTCGTCACCAAGGCAACCTATTATGACATCGTCACCATGGCAACCATTATGACATAGTCAACATGGCAACCATTATGACATCACTATTGTAACCATAATGACATCATCATTGCAACCTATTATGACATCACCATTGCAACCTATTATGACATCGTCACCATGGCAACCATTATGACATCATCGTCACCGTGGCAACCTTTATGACATCACCATGGCAACCTATTATGACATCGTCACCAGGGCAACCATTATAACATCATAGTCACCATGGAAACCATTATGAAATTGTCGCCATGGCAACCATTATGACATCATCGTCGCCATGGCAAACATTATGACATCATCGACTCCATGGCAACCATTATGAAAACGTCGCCATGGCAACCATTATGACATCATCGTCGCCATGGCAACCATTATGACATCATCGTCGCCATGGCAACCATAATGACATCATCGCCGCCATGGCGACCATTATGACATCATCGTCACCATGGCAACCATTATGACATCATCGTCGCCATGGCAACCATTATGATATCATCGTCGCCATGGCAACCATTATGACACCATCGTCGCCATGGCAACCATTATGACATCATCGTCGCCATGGCAACCATTATGACATCATCGTCGCCTTGGCAACCATTATGACATCATCGTCGCCATGGCAACCATTATGACATCATCATCGCCATGGCAACCATTATGACTTTATTGTCGCCATGGCAACCATTTATGACATCATAGTCGCCATGGCAACCATTATTACATCATCGTCGCCATGGCAACCATTATGACATCATCGTTGCCACGGCAACCATTATTACATCATCGTCGCCATAGCAACCATTATGACATCATCGTCGCCACGGCAACCATTATAACATCATCGTCGTCATGGCAACCATTATGTCATCATCGTTGCCACGGCAACCATTATTACATCGTCATCGCCATGGCAACCATTGTGTCATCATCATCGCCATGGCAACCATTATGACATCATCGTCGTCATGGCAACCATTGTGACATCATAGTCGCCATGGCAACCTTTATGACATCATCGTCGCCATGGCAACCATCATGACTTTATCGTCGCCATGGCAACCATTATGACTTTATCGTCAACATGGCAACCATTATGACATCATCGTCACCGTTGCAACCATTATGACATCACCATTGCAACCTATTATGACATCACCATTGCAACCTATTATGACATCACCATTGCAACCTATTATGACATCATCGACACCGTGGCAACCATTATGACATCACCATTGCAACCTATTATGACATCACCATTGCAACCTATTATGAAATCATCGTCACCATGGCAACCATTATGACGTCACCATGGCAACCATTATGACATCACCATTGCAACCTGTTATGACATCACCACTGCAACCTATTATGACATCATCATCACCGTAGCAACCATTATAACATCATCGTCACCATGGCAACCATTATGACATAATCGTCACCATGGCAACCATTATGACATCACCATTGCAACCTATTATGACATCACCATTGCAACCCATTATGACATCTCCGTCACCAAGGCACCATGGCAACCATTATGACAACATCACCAAGGCAACCATTATGACATCACTATTGCAACCATAATGACATCACCATTGCAACCTGTTATGACATCACCACTGCAACCTATTATGACATCATCGTCGCCATGGCAACCATTATGACATCATCGTCGCCATGGCAACCATTATGACATCATCATTGCCATGGCAACCATTATGGCATTATCATCGCCATGGCAACCATTATGACTTTATTGTCGCCATGGCAACCATTATGACATCATCGTCACCATGGCACCCACAATCGTCGCCATGGCAACCATTATGACATCATCGTCACCATGGCAACCATTATGACATCATCGTCGCCATGGTAACCATTATGACATCATCGTCGCCATGGCAACCATTATGACATCATCGTCGCAATGGCAACCATTATGACATCAATGTCGCCATGGCAACCATTATGACTTTCATCGTCGCCATGGCAACCATTTTGATATCACCGTCGCCATGGCAACCATTATGACATCATCGTCGCCATGGCAACCTTCATGGCATCGTCGTCGCCATGGCAACCATTATGACATCATCGTCGCCTTGGCAACCATTATGTCATCTTCGTCGCCATGGCAACCATCATGACATCACCATCGCCATGGCAACCATTATGACTTCATCGTCGCCATGGCAACCATTTTGACATCACCGTCGCCATGGCAACCATTATGACATCATCGTCGCCATGGCAACCTTCATGACATCATCGTCGCCATGGCAACCATTATAACATCATCGTCGCCATGGCAACAATTATGACATCATCGTTGCCACGGCAACCATTATTACATCATCGTCGCCATGGCAACCATTATGACATCACCGTCGCCACGGCAACCATTATGACATCATCGTCGTCATGTCAACCATTATGTAATCATTGTTGCCACGGCAACCATTATTACATCATCGTCGCCATGGCAACCATTGTGTCATCATCATCGCCATGGCAACCATTATGACATCATCGTTGTCATGGCAACCATTGTGACATCATAGTCGCCATGGCAACCTTTATGACATCATCGTCGCCATGGCAACCATCATGACTTTATCGTCGCCATGGCAACCATTATGACTTTATCGTCGCCATGGCAACCATTACGACATCATCGTCACCGTTGCAACCATTATGACATCACCATTGCAACCTATTATGACATCACCATTGCAACCTATTATGACATCACCATTGCAACCTATTATGACATCATCGTCACCGTGGCAACCATTATGACATCACCATTGCAACCTATTATGACATCACCATTGCAACCTATTATGAAATCATCGTCACCATGGCAACCATTATGACGTCACCATGGCAACCATTATGACATCACCATTGCAACCTGTTATGACATTACCACTGCAACCTATTATGACATCATCATCACCGTAGCAACCATTATGACATCATCGTCACCATGGCAACCATTATGACATAATCGTCACCATGGCAACCATTATGACATCACCATTGCAACCCATTATGACATCTCCGTCACCAAGGCACCATGGCAACCATTATGACAACATCACCAAGGCAACCATTATGACATCACTATTGCAACCATAATGACATCACCATTGCAACCTGTTATGACATCACCACTGCAACCTATTATGACATCATCATCACCACTGCAACCTATTATGACATCATCATCACCACTGCAACCTATTATGACATCATCATCACCGTAGCAACCATTATGACATCATCGTCACCATGGCAACCATTATGACATCATGGTCGCCATGGCAACCATTATGACATCACCATTGCAAACTATTATGACATCACCATTACAACCTATTATTAGGGAGAGAACAATGAGAGTTCTTCTCCTTCAGCTTCTTGGGGGGTGAAGTCATAGAAAGTGAATGGAATACAGCATTTAAAGGCAGGCTACATTCAGAGATGTCAGATTCATCATCACAGTTGTCATATTCTCCTACCGCTGCTAGCACCTTGTTAGGCCACTTGGGACACTTGGGACAGTTGATGAAAAAGTGGTCAGACTGACCGCAGTAGAAACATGGACTTTCACAAAGGTGATTCTCCCAGCGCTCATTAATCTCGCGCCTCAGAACGGAATCAATTTGCATGGGCACCTCCTCCACCTCCCGAGAGGTTTTGCCTGAAATACGGTTATATGCAGTAAACTTCTGCCTACGCTCAGTAAGGCGAATGTCTATGCGCACACAATGCTGTATAAATGTCTCTAGCTCTTGTGGTGACTCAGAGCGAGCTAGTTCATCTTTTACAATACTAGACAGACCCCTTTTAAAAATAGGCAATTGTGCATAACTGTCCCAATTGGTATCTACCGCTAATCTCCTGAATTCAGTGACATACTCAATAACAGAACGTTTAGCCTGGCATAAAGACAATAAAGTAGATTCAGCAGTTGCACAGCGATTAGGATCATCAAACATTAATGCCATAGCAGCCAAGAAATCATCCAAGTTATTTAACCATGGTTCACGAGACTCAATCATCGGATTCGCCCAGGCGAGCGCTCGTGAGGTCCGCAGCATTATTACACACAATACTTTGGATCTATCAGTAGGAAAACGGTCAGCATGCACATCAAAATATAGCATACATTGATTCACAAAGCCACAAAATTTGTCGCGATCACCATTAAATCTGAATGGGGGCAACTTAGGTGGGCTAGCTGGTGGCGGTTGCCCAGAGGGTAAAGTTGCTTGTGCAGCTATTTGCGTGCTTATGTCCTGAAAAGCCCGTCCATACTGGGACTCTATGCCAGCAAGTTTGTTTTCCTGGGCTGCCATTCGGGTGCTTAAGTCCTGCAAAGTTTGTCCAAACACTTGTTGATTGTGTTCAAAGCTTCCAAACTTCTTTTGCAGACCTTCCACATCTTTCTGCAGTGATCTAATTATGGAAAACTCCTGCTCTAATCTGCTTTCTGCAGTCATTGTTCCAGCAGTCTCCTCTTTTCTGGCTAGATTGTCCTGTAATAATTATAGGGGATAACTCAGGAGACTCTTTGCGTGGAACAAGACAACTACAGGACACAGTTTTATAAGTGATAAAGTCTATATTATCACACGGTGATTGAAACAGGTGCAGAGAGAAACTCAAGTCCACAACAATTGGTGTAAATATTAAACGCAGTTTAGCAGTCTATATGGAACTTCAGAGGAAAATGCAATCACGCAGAAAGTCTATGAAGCACAGTTATTCTTGAGGATACTTGACACGAATAAGTCCTTGTTTTAGTCCAAACACAGATAGATATGCTTATAAGGCAGTTCAAGCAATGTCTTATCTCAACCAGGAAGGCCTGGGTGATAATCTCAGATTTAAGCAGAGCAGCAACAGCTTACATGTCCAGCAAATGCAGATGGAAGTAAACACGAGCAGCAGATGAAGGAGGATTACTGCAAACTGGTGTATGCAGCAGGAACTCAGAGCAGAGTAGCAGGATCACCACACAGGTTCATAGGAGCAGGTTTATAGCCAGGGATTCACCAGAGTCAGGAGCTAGATGCAAGGTAGAATACTCTAGCACACACTGAAGGCGGGGGTGAAGTTTTATAGCAGGAAGACACAGTGAACATGAGACCAAAGATGCCATCTTGGAAAAGGGCAGTAATGCACAAAAAGTAATAAAAATGTTCAGATTCCTGACAACTGGTGATTCTCTGCCATGACAACACTGGTGATACTCGGCCATGATGACATCACTGGTGATGCTTGGCCATGATGACATCACTGGTGATGCTCGGCCATGATGACATCACTGGTGATGCTTAGCCATGATAACATCACTGGTCATGCTCGGCCATGATGACATCACTGGTGATGCTCGGACATGAAGACTTCCCTGGTGAAGCTCGGTCATGATGACATCACTGGTGATGCTTGGCCATGATGACCTCACTGGTCATGCTCCACCATGATGACATCACTGGTCATGCTCGGCCATGATGATATCACTGGTCATTCTCGGCCATGATGACATCACTGGTGATGCTAGGTCATGATGACATCACTGGTGATGCTCGGCCATGATTACATCACTGGTCATGCTCAGCCATGATGACATCACTGGTGATGCTCGGCCATTATGATATCACTGGTGACTCTCGGCCATGATGACATCACTGATCATGCTCGGCCATGATGACATCACTGGTGATGCTCGGCCATGATGACATCACTGCTGATGCTTGGTGTCACGATTCACACCGTGACTGTCAAGATCCCTTAGCCGCTGCCACCAATATGTCACGGATTGGGGTGACTTTAGACCAACAGACGGCTATCACATGTGCAGGGGGCTTATCCTAGTTATCCCTCCACTGCCACAATGTGATGAAAAAACACACACGAGGCTAGGGACCTCTTAGTTTCAGCAGGGGCTTATTTTAGGTATCCCACTGCTCTTCAATAAACCATGAACTGCAGGGATTTGTGTATCCCGCTTACAGTTCCACTTAAACCTTACAGCTTTCTGGCGCCCCCCTTACTGTCAGGTCAGATTAGGTACTGCACCTAGGGTAAATAGTCGCCAGAAAGGCTGCCTGCTTTGTACTGGCTATTGGCCACGCTGCAGCGACGCGATAAACTACTCCCGCTCAGGCAGGAACAATAATTATCAAGCCGCAGTCGCTACAGTGACACCCAAAGGCCTGCACAGTACTCGGTATTACTGCCACCAGCTTCGATTAAACGGGTCCGAAGCTAACCCAAAACAGTAGCGTAAATTCCCTTCAGAAGACTTAGGGTACGTTTTTAGAGCATGGAGAAAGAACTGGCATGAAATAATATACCCCACAAAATGTAGGCAGTGCTTTATCAAAATATTTTACAAAAATGTTACAAATGAGACAATTGCAAATATGTACAAGGTAATTATAAATAAACAGGGAATAACATGAGAAATAACACTTACAGTTGTTCAAAGCATTGCAGGCAACAGGCTAGGGGGTCTTTCCATCTATCCCAGTGCATCAGGGCGTGCACTCTGGCCTCTTCAGGTAAAAACTCAAATCTGACCCTCTTGGATGCCGGCCAGCACTTAAAACCTACAGCCTGTGACCTCACAGAAAGGGCTGGCTTTTCCAATCCCTCCTACCTCCTTCTTTTTACTAACAGGGCATGAAATATATCTGATGCCCGTAACTTCGCTACAGAACATGTCATAATCGTACCATACCCAGCATTCATCTCGTATTATCGCTGGCATTCTAGTGACATCAAATATGTCCTATTTGGGATGTATATATATTTACAGAGAAATCCCTACTTCTTCACCTAATGGAGTTAAAAGCTCATGTTTAGAGTGATGGGTAGATCCTTCGATGGAGATTACAAATATATGTTTTCGTGGTCTTAACTTAAACGATTTGCCTAATATCTTCCAAAAACAGAACAAAAGACTTTCAAGATTCTAGAAGTTTCTAATCAAGTTAAAGCTGGGCACTTTCCACTACAGGAAATGCCGGTCGTAAATACCTTGGTGCGGGGGATGCGGGCTTGTGAGCTGAAAGTCAGGTATTTGCAGCCACAAGCTGCCGCAGAATCACTCCAAGAAGGGGGCTTAACCCACAGCAGGCTAGCAAGAGAACTAAACTTATATGATATTTCATACCATATCGTGACACTTGGTCATGATGACATCACTTGTGATGCTCGGACATGATGACCTAACTGGTCATGCTCGGCCATGATGACATCACTGGACATGCTCGGCCATGATGATATCACTGGTGTTGCTCGGCCATGATGACATCACTGGTGATGCTCGGCCATGATGATATCTCTGGTGATGCTCGGCCATGATGACATCGCTGGTCATGCTCGGCTATGATGACATCACTGGTGATGCTCGGCCATGATGACATCACTGGTGATGCTTGGTCATGATAACATCACTAATAATGCTCGGCCATGATGACCTCACTGGTCATGCTCGGCCATGATGACATCACTGGTCATGCTCGGCCATGATGACATCACTGGTCATGCTCGGCCATGATGATATCACTTGTGTTGCTCGGCCATGATGACATCACTGGTGATGCTCGGCCATGATGACATAACTGGTGTTGCTCGGCCATGATGATAACACTGGTGATGCTCGGCCATGATGACATCACTGGTCATGCTTGGCCATGATGACATCACTGGTGATGCTCGGCCATGATGACATCACTGGTGATGCTCGGCCATGATGACATCACTGGTGATGCTCGGCCATGATTACATCACTGGTCATGCTCAGCCATGATGACATCACTGATGATGCTCGGCCATTATGACATCACTGGTGATTCTGGACCATGATGACATCAATGGTGATGCTCGGCCATTGTGATATCACTGGTGTTTCTCAGCCATGATGACATCACTGGTGATTCTCGGTCATGATGACATCACTGGTGATTCTCGGCCATTATGATGTCACTGGTGATTCTCAGCCATGATGAAATCACTGGTAATTCTCAGCCATGATGACATCACTGGTTATGCTCAGCCATTATGACATCACTGGTGATTCTCAGCCATGATGACATCAATGGTGATTGTCTGTCATGATGACTGTTGTGAATTCTGCTCTTGGGCTCCCTCCGGTGGTTATAAGTGGTAGCGCTGCTGTCTTTGGATTGCAGCATTCATCAGGTGTGTCCACTTTTTGCAATTCTGACTGGGCTATTTAGTCTTGCTTGACCCTTTAGTCAGTGCCAGTTGTCCATTGTTCCTGGAGGATTCACATCCCTGCCTGGTCTCTCCTGCTTTGCTGTTCATTTCAACAAGATAAGTTCTGGCTTGTTTTTTGCAGTCCACATGCTGTGGGCCTTATAGTTCAGTTCATTTCCATGTTTTGTCTTGTCCAGCTTGGTCTGTATAAGGATTTGTTCAGCCAAGCTGGTATCTCTGGAGATGCAGATATACCCTCCATATCTTTAGTTAGATGTGGAGATTTTGTATTTTCTGTGGTGGATATTTTCTAGTGTTTTAATACCGACTGCATAGTACTCTGTCCTATTCTTTTTATTTAGCTAGAGCGGCCTCCTTTGCTAAATCCTGATTTCAGTCTGCATATGTTATTTCCCTCTCCTCTCACAGTCAATATTTGTGGGGGGCTGTCTATCCTTTGGGGATTTTCTCTGAGGCTGGATAGTTTTCCCTTTTCTATCTCTAGGGGTATTTAGTCCTCCGGCTGTGTCGAGGTGTCTAGGGAGTGTTAGTTACATCCCACGGCTACTTCTAGTTGCAGTGTTAAGTTCAGGGTCTGTGGTCAGTACAGGTACCACCTTCTCCAGAGTACATCTCATGCTGCTCCTAGGCCACCAGATCATAACAGTACAACTGGCCAACAATGAGTTAATCACATCTCAGAAGAAGGGAAGGAAAGTGCTGAGCCATTTTTTTTTTGTAGTCTGTTGTGTCTTTTCTTCCCTCTTTTCCTCTGGGTGGCTCAGGAGTTTGGCGCTGGCATGGATGTTCAGGGATTGGCTTCTCGTGTGGATCAACTTGCTGCTAGAGTACAGGGTATTTCCGATTATATCATTCAGACTCCGGTTTTAGAGCCTAGAATTCCAACTCCTGATTTGTTTTTTGGGGACAGGTCCAAATTTTTGAGCTTTAAAAATAACTGTAAACTGTTTTTTGCTCTGAAACCCCGTTCCTCTGGTGATCCCATCCAGCAGGTTAAAATTGTCATCTCTCTGCTGCGTGGTGGTCCTCAGGATTGGGCATTTTCCCTGGAATCTGGGAATCCTGCTTTGCTTAATGTAGACACCTTTTTCAGGCGCTAGAGTTATTATATGATGAACCTAATTCAGTGGATCATGCTGAGAAGACCTTGTTGGCCCTGTGTCAGGGTGAAGAAGCGGCAGAATCGTATTGCCAGAAATTTAGAAAATGGTCTGTGCTGACTAAATGGAATGAGGATGCCTTGGCGGCAATTTTCAGAAAGGGTCTTTCTGAATCCGTTAAAGATGTTATGGTGGGGTTCCCCATGCCTGCTGGTCTGAGTGATTCTATGTCTCTGGCCATTCAGATTGATCGGCGCTTGCGCGAGCGCAGTTGTGCACATTATGGCGTTGTCCTCCGAGCGGAGTCCTGAGCCTATGCAGTGTGATAGGATTTTGTCTAGAGCTGAACGACAAGGATTCAGACGTCAGAAAAGGTTGTGTTTTTACTGCAGCGATTCTGCTCATGTTATTTCTGATTGCCCTAAGCGTCTAAAGAGAATCGCTAGTTCCGTTACCATCAGTACTGTACTACCTAAATTTCTGTTATCTGTGACCCTGATCGGCTCATTATCGTCATTTTCAGTCATGGCATTTGTGGATTCGGGCGCCGCTTTGAACTTAATGGACTTAGAATTTGCCAGAACCCTATTCCTTTGAGGGGCATTGATGCTACACCGTTGGCTAAAAATAAACCTCAGTTTTGGACACAGCTGACCATGTGCATGGCGCCAGCCCATCAGGAAGATTGTCGTTCTCTGGTGCTGCATAATTTGCATGATGCTATTGTGCTGGGTTTCCCATGGTTACAGGTGCATAATCCGGTATTAGAATGGAAATCTATGTCTGTGACTAGTTGGGGTTGTCAGGGGGTTCATGGTGACGTTCCTTTGATGTCAATTTCCTCTTCCTCCTCTTCTGAAATTCCTGAGTTTTTGTCAGATTTCCAGGATGTATTCGATGAGCCCAAATCCAGTTCCCTTACACCGCATAGGGACTGTGATTGTGCTATTGACTTGATTCCAGGCTGTAAGTTCCCTAAGGGCCGACTTTTCAACCTGTCTGTGCCAGAACATGCCGCCATGCGGAGTTATGTTAAGGAGTCTTTGGAGAAGGGGCATATTCGGCCATCTTCTTCACCATTGGGAGCAGGTTTTGTTTTTGTTGCCAAGAAGGATGGCTCCTTGAGACCCTGTATTGATTATCGCCTCTTGAATAAGATCACGGTCAAATTCCAATATACTTTGCCTTTGCTTTCTGATTTGTTTGCTAGGATTAAGGGGGCTAGTTGGTTTACTAAGATTGACCTTCGAGGGGCATATAATCTTGTTCGTATTAAGCAGGGTGACGAATGGAAAACTGCGTTTAATACGCCCGAAGGCCATTTTGAATACCTTGTGATGCCATTCGGGCTCTCTAATGCTCCATCTGTGTTTCAGTCCTTCATGTATGATATCATTCGGAATTATTTGATAAATTCATGATTGTATATTTGGATGATATTTTGATTTTTTCCGATGATTGGGAGTCTCATGTGAAACAAGTGAGGATGGTATTTCAGATCCTGCGTGATAATGCTTTGTTTGTGAAAAGTGCCTCTTTGGAGTACAGAAGGTTTCTTTTTTGGGCTTCATTTTTTCTCCCTCATCTATAGAAATGGATCCGGTTAAGGTTCAGGCCATTCATGATTGGATTCAGCCCACATCCGTGAAGAGCCTTCAGAAATTTTTGGGCTTTGCTAATTTTTATCGCTGTTTCATTGCCAACTTCTCCAGTGTGGTTAAACCCCTGACCAATTTGACAAAGAAAGGCGCTGATGTGACGATTTGGTTCGTGCCTTTCATTTGGCTCGTCCTGATTGGCCTGGGGGCTCTGGTGAGGGTTCGGTGACCCCTCCTCAAGGGGGGGTACTGTTGTGAATTCTGCTCTTGGGCTCCCTCCAGTGGTTATAAGTGGTAGCGCTGCTGTCTTTGGATTGCAGCATTCATCAGGTGTGTCCACTTTTTGCAATTCTGACTGGGCTATTTAGTCTTGCTTGACCCTTTAGTCAGTGCCAGTTGTCCATTGTTCCTGGAGGATTCACATCCCTGCCTGGTCTCTCCTGCTTTGCTGTTCATTTCAACAAGATAAGTTCTGGCTTGTTTTTTGCAGTCCACATGCTGTGGGCCTAATAGTTCAGTTCATTTCCATGTTTTGTCTTGTCCAGCTTGGTCTGTATAAGGATTTGTTCAGCCAAGCTGGTATCTCTGGAGATGCAGATATACCCTCCATATCTTTAGTTAGATGTGGAGATTTTGTATTTACTGTGGTGGATATTTTCTAGTGTTTTAATACTGACTGCATAGTACTCTGTCCTATTCTTTTTATTTAGCTAGAGCGGCCTCCTTTGCTAAATCCTGATTTCAGTCTGCGTATGTTATTTCCCTCTCCTCTCACAGTCAATATTTGTGGGGGGCTGTCTATCCTTTGGGGATTTTCTCTGAGGCAAGATAGTTTTACCTTTTCTATCTCTAGGGGTATTTAGTCCTCCGGCTGTGTCGAGATGTCTAGGGAGTGTTAGTTACATCCCACGGCTACTTCTAGTTGCGGTGTTAAGTTCAGGGTCTGCGGTCAGTACAGGTACCACCTTCTCCAGAGTACGTCTCATGCTGCTCCTAGGCCACCAGATCATAACAGATGACATCACTGGTGATTCACGGCCATTATGATGTCACTGGTGATTCTCAGCCATGATGAAATCACTGGTGATTCTCGGCCGTGATGACATCAATGGTGATGCTCGGCCATTATATCACTGGTGATTCTCAGCTATGATGACATCACTGGTGATTCTCAGCCATGATGACATCACTGGTGATTCTCGGCCACAATGACATCACTGGTTAGGCTCTGCCATAATGACATCACTGGTGATTCTCAGCCATGATGACATCACTGCTGATCATTGGACATTATGACATCTCTGGTAATTCTCGGCCATTATGACATCACTGTTGATGCTCGGCCATGATGACATCACTGGTGGTGATGCTTGGCCATGACGGCATCACTTGTGATGCTTGGCCATGACGACATCACTGGTGATGCTCGGCCATTATGATATCACTGGTGTTTCTCAGCTATGATGACATCACTGGTGTGTCTCGGCCACTATGACATTACTAGTGATCCTCGGCCATTATGACATCACTGGTGATTCTCAGCCATGATGACACCACTGGTGATTCTTGGCCATTATGACATCACTGGTGATGCTCGGCCATAATGATATCAATGGTGATTGTCAGCCATGATGACATCACTGGTGATTCTCTGCCATGATGACATCACTGGTGATGCCCGGCCATGATGACATCACTGGTGATGCTCGGCCATGATGACATCACTGGTGATGCTCGGCCATGATGACCTCACTGGTCATGCTCAGCCATGATGACATCACTGGTCATGCTCGGCCATGATGACATCACTGGTCATGCTCGGCCATGTTGACCTCACTGGTGATGCTCAGTCATGATGACATCACTGGTGATGCTCGGCCATGATGACATCACTGGTGATGCTCGGCCATGATGACCTCACTGGTCATGCTCAGCCATGTTGACCTCACTGGTCATGCTCAGCAATGATGACATCACTGGTGGTGCTCGGCCATTATGATGTCACTGGTGATTCTCGGCTATGATGACATCACTGGTGATCATCTGCCATTATGATATCACTGGTGATTCTCAGCCATTATGACACCTCTGGTGTTTTTCAGCCATGATGACTTCACTAGTGATTCTCGGCCATTATGACATCACTGATGATGCTTGGCCATTATGACATCACTGTTGATTCTCGGCCATTATGACATCACTAGTGATTCTCAGCCATTATGACATCACTGGTGATGCTCGGCCATTATGACATCACTGGTGATTCTCGGCCATGATGACATCACTGGTTATGCTCAGTCAATATGACATCACTGGTGATGCTCGGCCGAGAAATCCCTGCCATTTGGAAGGGACCTATACCAGCTTCAGCTGGTACTAGATGAGAGAATTGGCTGCTGCAGCTACAAGGACCATAAAAATTATTTTGGGAGGGGGACATGAAGGGATTAGGATTCACACACACAAGCAGAGTGAGGGTTTGATTTTCACACAGAGAAGAAAGGTGGCAGAATAGCCCGCAGCATGTGTCTTGTAAAGCTAGGCAGACTCAAACATGGCATATTCACATTATCATGACAGGGGAGCTCTGGGGGCATGATACTTTCTATAGTGTTTCTATATAACACCACAATAGCTGTAGCTTTGGAATCTGCTGCCCCACTTACACATACCAAAGCTCGCAAAATCAACAGACAGCCCTGGCACACCAGCCTGACCAAAGAACTGAGGCAAGCTTCCAGGGCTGCTGAGCGCAGATGGAAAAGATCCCACTCCAACGACCACTTCATCGCATTCAAACAGTCCCTCACTACTTTCAAGACCACACTCGCCACAACTAAACAAACCTACTTCTCATCTCTCATATCCTCCCTGTCTCACAATCCTAAACAGTTATTCAACACCTTCAATTCTCTCGTCCGTCCCCCAGAACCTCCTCCCTCCCCACTTATCTCTGCTGAAGACTTTGCCTCATTCTTCAAGCAGAAGATTGATAACATCAGAGATAGTTTTGGTCAACAAGCCCCAGAGCCCTCTGTCATGATTCCCAATGGCAGGGAAACATCAAAACACAAAGATAACGGACGAGCTCTGGGTGATGGAATCTCGAGCTGACCGTGAGCTAAATCTACCACACAACTAATAGTAGCCAGGGAGCATACCTGATTAACCCTAGATGCCACGCGCCAGCCGGAGGACTAACTACCCCTGGTAGAGGAAGGAACAGACCTGGCTTACCTCTAGGGAAATACCCCAAAAGATGATAGCAGCCCCCCACATGTAATGACGGTGAGTTTAGAGAAAAAGACATACACAGTATGAAGGTAGATTTAGCAAAGAGAGGTCCACTTACTAGATAGCAGAAGGATACAAAAGAGGACTTCACGGTCAACTGAAAACCCTATCAAAAAACCATCCTGAAATTACTTTAAGACTCCTGTGTCAACTCATGACACAGGAGTGGCAATTTCAGCCCACAAGAGCTTCCAGCTACAGAGAATAACAAAACTGCAAACTGGACAAAAGATACAAAACAAAAGGACAAAGTCCACTTAGCTGATCAGCAGACTAGTAGCAGGAACATGCAACCGAAGGCTCTGGTTACAATGATGACCGGCAAGGAAATGACTGGAGAGCAAGGCTAAATAGGAAACTCCCAAACACTGATGGGAGCAGGTGAACTGAGACAGCAAAGACACACAAGTCACCAGTACCACCAGCAACCACCAGGGGAGCCCAAAAGCGGATTCACAACAGTACCCCCCCCTTAAGGAGGGGGCACCGAACCCTCACGAGAACCACCAGGACGATCTGGATGAGCCCTATGAAAGGCACGAACCAAATCCGAGGCATGAACATCAGAGGCAGTTACCCAAGAATTATCTTCTTGACCATAGCCCTTCCATTTAACCAGATACTGAAGTCTCCGTCTGGAAATACGGGAGTCCAGGATCTTCTCCACAACGTACTCCAATTCACCCCCTACCAGCACAGGAGCAGGAGGTTCAGTAGAAGGAACCACCGGTACCTCATACCTCCGCAACAACGACCGATGGAATACATTATGGATAGCGAAAGATGCCGGGAGGTCCAAACGAAAGGACACAGGGCCAAGAATCTCCAAAATCCTATAAGGACCGATGAACCGGGGCTTAAACTTAGGAGAAGAAACCCTCATAGGGACAAAACGGGAAGACAACCACACCAAGTCCCCAACACGAAGGCGAGGACCAACACGACGCCGGCGGTTAGCAAACTGCTGAGTCCTCTCCTGGGACAACTTCAAATTGTCCACCACTTGTCCCCAAATCCGATGCAACCGATCCACCACAGCATCAACTCCCGGACAATCCGAAGATTCCACCTGACCAGATGAAAAACGAGGGTGAAACCCTGAATTGCAAAAGAAAGGGGAAACCAAAGTGGCAGAACTAGCCCGATTATTAAGAGCAAACTCTGCCAACGGCAAAAAGGCAACCCAGTCATCCTGATCCGCAGACACAAAACACCTCAAATAAGTCTCCAAAGTTTGATTAGCTCGCTCCGTCTGGCCATTAGTCTGAGGATGGAATGCAGACGAAAAAGACAAATCAATTCCCAACCTGGAACAGAATGTCCGCCAAAATCTAGACACGAACTGGGTTCCCCTGTCAGAAACGATGTTTTCCGGAATCCCATGCAGGCGAACCACATTTTGAAAAAACAGAGGGACCAATTCAGATGAGGAAGGCAACTTAGGCAATGGCACCAAATTGACCATTTTAGAAAAACGGTCACACACCACCCAGATGACAGACATCTTCTGAGAAACAGGGAGATCAGAAATAAAGTCCATAGAGATGTGCGTCCAAGGCCTCTTTGGAATAGGCAAGGGCAACAATAACCCACTAGCCCTAGAACAACAAGGCTTGGCCCGAGCACAAACATCACAAGACTGCACAAAAACACGCACATCTCGAGACAGGGAAGGCCACCAGAAGGACCTAGCCACCAAATCTCTAGTACCAAAAATTCCAGGATGACCTGCCAGAGTAGAAGAATGAACTTCCGAGATGACTCTACTGGTCCAATCATCAGGAACAAACAGTCTACCAGGTGGACAACGATCAGGTCTATCTGCCTGAAATTCTTGCAAAGCACGTCGCAAGTCTGGGGAGACAGCAGACAAAACCACCCCATCCTTAAGGATACCAGCAGGTTCAGAATCCCCAGGAGAGTCAGGCTCAAAACTCCTAGAAAGAGCATCTGCCTTCACATTTTTAGAACCCGGTAAGTATGAGACCACAAAATTAAACCGAGAAAAAAACAACGACCAGCGTGCCTGTCTAGGATTCAGGCGCCTGGCAGACTCCAGATAAATCAGATTCTTGTGATCAGTCAAAACCACCACCTGATGTCTGGCACCCTCAAGCCAATGACGCCACTCCTCAAACGCCCATTTCATGGCCAAAAGCTCCCGATTACCAACATCATAGTTTCGCTCGGCGGCCGAAAATTTACGAGAAAAGAACGCACAAGGTCTCATCACTGAGCAATCGGAACTTTTCTGCGACAAAACCGCCCCTGCTCCGATCTCGGAAGCATCGACCTCAACCTGAAAGGGAAGAGAAACATCAGGCTGGCGCAACACAGGAGCAGACGAAAAGCGGCGCTTAAGCTCCCGAAAGGCCTCCACAGCAGCAGGGGACCAATCGGCAACATCAGCACCCTTTCTAGTCAAATCAGTCAAAGGTTTAGCAACGCCAGAAAACCCAGTTATAAATTGACGATAGAAATTAGAAAGCCCAAGAATTTCTGAAGACTCTTAAGAGAAGTAGGCTGCGTCCAGTCACAAATAGCCCGAACCTTAACAGGGTCCATCTCAACAGAAGAAGGGGAAAAAATGTACCCCAAAAAAGAAATCTTTTGAACCCCAAAAACACACTTTGAACCCTTTACACACAAAGAACTAGTCCGCAAAACCTGAAAAACCCTCCTGACCTGTTGAACATGAGACTCCCAGTCATCAGAAAAAATCAAAATATCGTCCAAATACACAATCATAAATTTATCCAAATATTCACGGAAAATATCATGCATAAAGGACTGAAAGACCGAAGGTGCATTTGAAAGGCCGAAAGGCATTACTAAATACTCAAAATGGCCCTCAGGCGTATTAAATGCGGTTTTCCACTCATCCCCCTGCTTAATTCGCACCAAATTATACGCCCCACGAAGATCAATCTTAGAGAACCACTTAGCCCCTCTTATGCGAGCAAACAAATCAGTCAACAAAGGCAACGGATACTGATATTTGACTGTAATTTTATTCAGGAGTCGATAATCAATACAAGGCCTCAGAGAGCCATCCTTCTTAGACACAAAGAAAAAACCAGCTCCTAAAGGAGATGAAGAAGGACGAATATGTCCCTTTTCCAGGGACTCCTTAATATACTCTCGCATAGCAGCATGTTCAGGCACAGATAAATTAAACAAACGACCCTTTGGAAATTTACTGCCAGGAATCAGATCTATGGCGCAATCACAATCTCTGTGGGGAGGGAGAGAACCAATCTTAGGCTCTTCAAAACATCACGATAATCAGACAAAAATGCTGGAATCTCAGAGGGAGTAGATGACGAAATGGAAACCAAAGGTACATCCCCATGAGCCCCCCGACATCCCCAGCTTATCACAGACATTGTTTTCCAGTCAAGGACTGGGTTATGAGATTGTAACCATGGTAATCCAAGCACTAAAACATCATGTAAATTGTACAACACAAGGAAGCGAATCACCTCCTGATGGTCTGGAGTCATACGCATAGTCACTTGCGTCCAGAATTGTGGTTTATTACTAGCCAAAGGGGTAGAATCAATACCCTTCAGAGGTATAGGGACTTCCAGTGGCTCTGAATCAAACCCACAGCGCCTGGCAAAGGACCAATCCATAAGACTCAGGGCGGCGCCAGAGTCCACATAGGCATCCACAGTAATAACTGATAATGAACAAATCAAGGTTACAGACAGAATAAATTTAGACTGTAAAGTGCAAATAGACTTGTCAGCCTTCTTTGTGCGTTTAGAGCATGCTGATATAACATGAGCAGAATCACCACAATAGAAACATAACCCATTTTTACGCCTGTAATTCTGCCGCTCGCTTCTGGACAGAGTTCTGTCACATTGCATATTCTCTGGCGACTTTTCAGAAGATACCGCCAAATGGTGCACAGGCTTGCGCTCCCGCAAACGCCGATCAATCTGAATAGCCATTGTCATGGACTCGTTCAGACCTGTAGGCGCAGGGAACCCGACCATAACATCCTTAACGGCATCAGAGAGGCCCTCTCTGAAATTTGCCGCTAGGGCGCACTCATTCCACTGAGTAAGCACAGACCATTTACGAAATTTTTCGCAGTATATCTCAGCTTCATCTTGCCCTTGAGATAGGGCTATCAAAGCTTTTTCAGCTTGAATCTCCAAATTAGGTTCCTCATAAAGCAAGCCTAAAGCCAGAAAAAAGGCATCCACATTGAGCAACGCAGGATCCCCTGGTGTCAATGAAAATGCCCAGTTTTGAGGGTCACTTCGCAGCAAAGAAATCACAATCTTAACCTGCTGGACAGGATCTCCAGAGGAGTGAGGTCTGAGAGAAAGGAATAATTTACAATTATATTTGAAATTCAGAAACCGAGATCTATCTCCGGAAAACACCTCTGGTGTAGGAATCTTAGGTTCAGACATCGGAGTATGTATAACAAATTCTTGTAAATTTTGAACCTTAGTAGCAAGATTATTTAAACCTGCAGCCAAGCTCTGAGGATCCATCTTTAAACAGGTGAGATCAGAGCCATTCAAGGATTAGAAGGAGAGAAAGGCAAAGGCTGTAATTAGAGCTGAAATACAACTGATCCAACTATGGAGCAAACATAGGAAAAAAAAAAAAAAAAACTCTACAGACTTCTTTTTCTCTCCTTTCTTCTGCCAGTAACTTTAACACGGGCCGGTCATACTGTCATGATTCCCAATGGCAGGGAAACATCAAAACACAAAGATAACGGACGAGCTCTGGGTGATGGAATCTCGAGCTGACCGTGAGCTAAATCTACCACACAACTAATAGTAGCCAGGGAGCATACCTGATTAACCCTAGATGCCACGTGCCAGCCGGAGGACTAACTACCCCTGGTAGAGGAAGGAACAGACCTGGCTTACCTCTAGGGAAATACCCCAAAAGATGATAGCAGCCCCCCACATGTAATGACGGTGAGTTTAGAGGAAAAGACATACACAGTATGAAGGTAGATTTAGCAAAGAGAGGTCCACTTACTAGATAGCAGAAGGATACAAAAGAGGACTTCACGGTCAACTGAAAACCCTATCAAAAAACCATCCTGAAATTACTTTAAGACTCCTGTGTCAACTCATGACACAGGAGTGGCAATTTCAGCCCACAAGAGCTTCCAGCTACAGAGAATAACAAAACTGCAAACTGGACAAAAGATACAAAACAAAAGGACAAAGTCCACTTAGCTGATCAGCAGACTAGTAGCAGGAACATGCAACCGAAGGCTCTGGTTACAATGATGACCGGCAAGGAAATGACTGGAGAGCAAGGCTAAATAGGAAACTCCCAAACACTGATGGGAGCAGGTGAACTGAGACAGCAAAGACACACAAGTCACCAGTACCACCAGCAACCACCAGGGGAGCCCAAAAGCGGATTCACAACAGCCCTCCCTCCCAACTTCCCTACCCTCCACCTCCAAAACCAACTTCTCCACCATTACAGAAGATCAACTCGCCACTCTACTCTCAAGATCGCATCTCACCACCTGTGCACTTGACCCGCTCCCATCCCACCTCATCCCAAACCTCACCACAATCTTCATCCCTACCCTAACCCATCTCTTCAACCTATCACTAACAACTGGTGTTTTCCCCTCAAGCTTTAAACATGCCTCCATCACACCTATCCTCAAAAAGCCCTCTCTTGACCCATCCTCTGTATCTAGCTATCGCCCTATATCACTTCTCCCTTATGCCTCAAAACTACTGGAACAACACGTCTACCTTGAACTGTCCTCCCATCTCTCTTCTTGCTCCCTCTTTGACCGCTTACAATCTGGCTTCCGGTCACACCATTCCACTGAAACTGCCCTAACTAAGGTCACCAATGACCTCTTAACCGCCAAGAGCAAGCGACACTACTCTGTTCTCCTCCTCCTCGACCTGTCGGCTGCCTTTGACACAGTGGACCATTCCCTATTATTACAGACCCTCTCATCCCTTGGCATCACACACTTGGCCCTATCCTGGATCTCCTCATACCTAACAGACCGGACATTCAGTGTCTCCCACTCACACACCACCTCCTCACCTCGCCCCCTATCTGTCGGAGTCCCACAAGGTTCAGTCCTTGGGCCCCTGCTCTTCTCCATTTACACCTTTGGTCTGGGACAGCTCATAGAATCTCATGGCTTTCAGTATCACCTCTATGCTGATGACACACAGATCTACATCTCTGGACCAGATATCACCTCCCTACTAACCAGAATCCCTCAATGTCTGTCCACTATTTCATCCTTCTTCTCCGCTAGATTTCTCAAACTTAACATGGACAAAACAGAATTCATCATCTTTCCCCCATTTCACGCGACCCCCCCAACGAACCTATCCATTACAGTAAATGTACAGTAATGTCACTCTCCCCAGTCCCACAAGCTCACTGCCTCGGGGTAATCCTTGACGCTGATCTCTCCTTCAAACCACATATCCAAGCCCTTTCCACTTCCTGCCGACTTCAACTCAAAAATATTTAACGAATCCGTTCATTCCTCAACCAAGAATCTGCAAAAACCCTAGTCCATGCCCTCATCATCTCTCGCCTTGACTACTGCAACCTCCTGCTCTGTGGCCTCCCCTCGAACACTCTCGCACCCCTCCAATCTATTCTAAACTCTGCTGCCCGACTAATCCACCTGTCCCCCCGCTATTCTCCGGCCTCTCCCCTCTGTCAAACCCTTCACTGGCTCCCCATTGCCCAGAGACTCCAGTACAAAACCATAACCATGACATACAAAGCCATCCACAACCTGTCTCCTCCATACATCTGTGACCTCGTCTCCCGGTACTTACCTACATGCAACCTCCGATCCTCACAAGATCTCCTTCTCTACTCCCCTCTTATCTCCTCTTCCCACAATCGTATACAAGATTTCTCTCGCGTATCACCACTACTCTGGAACCCTCTACCACAACACATCAGACTCTCGCCTACCATCGAAACCTTCAAAAAGAACCTGAAGACCCACCTCTTCCGACAAGCCTACAACCTACAGTAACCACCGATCAACCAAACCGCTGCATGACCAGCTCTATCCTCACCTACTGTATTCTCACCCATCCCTTGTAGATTGTGAGCCTTCGCGGGCAGGGTCCTCACTCCTCCTGTACCAGTTATGACTTGTATTGTTTAAGATTATTGTACTTGTTTTTATTATGTATACCCCTCCTCACTTGTAAAGCGCCATGGAATAAATGGCGCTATAACAATAAATAATAATAATAATAATAATAGTGGAGCTCTGTTGGCATTATACTGTGTATAAGGGAGCTGTGGGATCATCATACTGTGTATAGGGGAGGAGTGGGCTCATCATACTGTATAGAGGGGCGCAGTGGGGACATCATATGGTGTATAGAAGAGTTGTGGGCTCACTAAACTGTGTATTGCAGAGCAGTTGGGACACCAAACAGTGTATAGGGAAGTTGTGGGATCATCATACTGTATATAGGGGAGTTCTGGGGGGCATAATACTTTCTATAGTGGAGCTCTGTTGGCATTATACTGTGTATAAGGGAGCAGTGGGCTCATCATACTGTGTAGAGGGGAGCAGTGTGGACATCCTACTGTGTATAGGGGAGTTGTAGGCTCACTTTACTGTATAGAGGGGAGCAGTGGGGACATCATATGGTGTATAGAGGAGTTGTGGGCTCACTAAACTGTGTATAGCGGAGCAGTTGGGACACCAAACTGTGTATAGGGTAGTTGTGGAATCATCATACTGTATATAGGGGAGTTCTGGGGGGCATAATACTTTCTATAGTGGAGCTCTGTTGGCATTATACTGTGTATAAGGGAGCAGTGGGCTCATCATACTGTATAGAGGGGAGCAGTGTGGACATCCTACTGTGTATAGGGGAGTTGTAGGCTCACTATACTTTGTATAGGGGAGCAGTGGGGACATCAAACTGTGAATAGGGAAGCTGTGGGATCATCATACTGTATATAGGGGAGCTCCGGGGGACATAATACTTTCCAGAGTGGAGCTCTATTGGCATTATATTGTGTATAGGGGAGCTGTGGGCTCATCATACTAGAATGAATAACTAGAAAGGTGACATACGGCAGCGGAATATACATAGTGATCAGGACAACTATATATAAAAGTAGAAAAAAACAATAGTGATAATTAGTTGCCCAATAGAATTTCCTGCCATGGGTTCCAAGAAATAGGACCGGTTACCAAATAACAAACATAAACAAAGGGGGGAAGGAATGAATCGAACAGATAACCTAAGGTCTATTAAAATAATGCTTTATTGTGCAAGGCATGGAAATGGTGACAGGGACAAATAGTCACCAGACATGAAAGAGAAAGAGCACTGAGAGCCCATACGTGCCTAAAAAGTATATATACAGTGTAAACAATGTACACATAACAGGGTATAAAAATGTATTACACCACATGAAAAGATTTTTCCTTATACACAAATAGTTTTAAGTTACATGTGAACGGATACTGTTCAAGCTCCAATAAGGAGACCAAACACATCAAAGGCAAAGTAAGCAGAAGTCATGCAGGTAAAAAAATTTCGGTAATACATCACCCAAAGAGTACGGGCAAGTGCGGGCAGGTAGGGGGTCCCAGCCTCCTTACTGGAGCTTGAACAGTATCCGTTCACATGTAACTTAAAACTATTTTAATTCATTTTATTATAATAGACCTTAGGTTATCTGTTGGATTCATTCCTTCCCCCCTTTGTTTGGGCTCATCATACTGTATAGAGGGGAGAAGTGGGGACATCATACAGTGTATAGGGGAGTTGTGGGCTCACTATACTGTATAGAGGGGAGCAGTTGGGACATCATAGTGTATAGGGGAGTTGTGGGCTCATACTATGTATAGTGGAGTAGTGGGGACATAAAAATGTGTATAGGGAAGTTGTCGGATCATCATACTATGTATAGCGGAGCTGTGGGGGCATTATACTTTGTATAGGAAAGCTGTGGGCCCACCATACTATGTATAGTGGAGCTGTACATGGGGGGAGCTTACGGGACATTATTAAATGTTAATTGGGCAAAAGAGAAATGGCCTCTTCTGTAAGAGACACTTTGAAAACTGCTCCAAGTAGGCAATTACTAAAGTGCTGGCACAACATTGTCGTTTTATTGATTTATGCAAAGAAATGGTTAATTGCATTTTAATTTGCTTGCATATAACTGGTGTTATTTAGAGAAACGGCTGTCATTGTATTTGTTACTTATACACTGCTTACTTACCATCCTTTCCACTTTTTTATTAACTGATTAGTAAATATTCGGTGGCGCAGTGGTTAGCACAGCAGCCTTGCAGCGCTGGAGTCCTGGGTTCAAACCCCACCAAGGACAACATCTGCAAAGAGTTTGTATGTTCTCTCTGTGTTTGTGTGGGTTTCCTCCGGGTACTCTGGTTTCCTCCCGCATTCCAAAGACATACTGATAGAGAATTTAGATTGTGAGCCCCATCGGGGACAGCGATGATAATGTGTGCAAACTGTAAAGCGCTGCGGAATATGTTAGCGCTACATAAAAATAAAGATTATTATTATTGTACAGTAGAGGATCACAGCGTGTATTTGCATCTTCTTGTTGATGTGATTGCTACTAGAAGGGAGCACGCCGCCTGTTCTTGGAATAAATACAGATATCAGGGGACAGGCAGCTATAAACAGCCTGCCATAGACCATGCCCCCTCTTCTCAGGCCGGCTGTTCCTCACAGTGGGAGCTGATCACTGGTTTATGATGTAATGACCCAGAAGGGAGAGGGGGAGCAGGTCCTGTCACATGGAATTACAAGGGTTGTAAAGATATAATTAAAGTGCACTTGGCATCTCATCTTTACAATGTATAAGTGCAGGAGCCATACAAAAATGTTTAATAGCACCAGCTTACCTCTTTAAATAGAGAACGATGAAATGTATTGAGACCGAGATATAATTACATGTGATTATTTTGCTATCACATTAAAGAGACTTTGGGTTTATGTTTTTGTAGGTTTGTCATTTCCTGAGTTTATCAGATTTTGAATTACTTTAGTGCACTTTTGTAATATGTTTATTTTGGATTATTGTAAATAGTATTAAAAGTTAAGTTTTACTATCCCTTTCAGTGAGCTCACTATATGGCTGAGGACCATGCGACTGGCAGTCCCATTACTTGTTGGAGTGGCGGCGTTAGAGCAAAGAGTGTGGATTATGGAGGTAAATATGTTTTTTCTTTTAAATTTAGTTAGGACGGTAACTTTTGATAGAGTCAAAACTAGTGATGAGCGAGTGGGCTCAGATAAGGTGTGTTTGACAGCAGCGAGACATGCAGCCACGGCGACTCGAACATAGTATCAGAGCATGCCGAAAATAATCTATTAGCACTCGAGCACGCTCTGATAAAACCTTATCTGTGCACATTCACTCATCACTAGTGGAAAGCCTTTAAGGCCTCGCATACTACAATTGCTGCATGGTTAACGACATATCACTCATAAAGATATCCCATAAAGAATAATTGTATTGTAGTAATGTGTGTAAATGATGTAATATGTACATAACAATTGACAGCATCTTTTGATTAAGATGCAGCAATAAACCAAAGCCTTAAAGCGAGCCTTTCAGCAGGATTTTGCTAAGTAAACTACAGGCATTGTCATGTTGCCACTGTTATAATGATTAAAATGTTACCTGGGGTGAAGAAATCTGTCTGGTGGTTCTTGTGCAATCAGTGTTAGAAGTTTTCAGTTAATGATATCCCTGTGTTACGGAGCAGAACTGTGGGCAGAGTCTTATATTCCTGCTCTAAACTAGAGAAAACAAGGAAAGACTTGCCGACAGGCCGCCCAAAGCACAAACAGTCTGTCTCTCTCGCTGTATCTATGATGAGGAACATGTTTTTGCTTAAGGGTGGGCCTCTGTGCATGTCTTTTCTTGGTTTCTCTGGTGCTTTAGGACTCCCGCCACTGCACAGGGGGAATCTCGAGCCATGTCTGCTGCGGTCTCCCATTCTGCATCAGAAGTTGCTGCAGCTATAAAAGGTTCTCATGACCGCACGGCCATGCGCTAGTATCAATTTATGTATGAGCTCAGCGCCAGTGTGCTCATGTGTGTGTGTATTCAGGGACCCGGCTGAAATAAGCCCCTAGAATGCTGGCACCTCCGGCAAGGAGTTTCATGTGTATGTATTCAGGGATCCAGCTGAAATAAGCCCCTAGAATGCTGGCACCTCCGGCAAGGAGTTTCATGTGAGTGGATTCAGGGCTGGCGTATAGCCATCAGAATTCCGGCTCCACTGGAGAGGAGCTGCGTGTTTGCATTTGACTGCATGACCACCATCTGCTCTACTAAGTAGCTGTGTTCCCCTGTGAAGCTAATAGGGTACAGCATTCTCTTTACTAACGGACTCTGTGAAGTAACAGAGTTCGTTTATACTACTATATTGTACCGCCATATCTAGCAGCGGGTTCTTTCCTGCACGGTGGATCCGGGGTTGCAAACGCACCAACTACTTCTAATAAATATATATTCGGTGCGTTCCGCCAACCCTAACAGCAGGTGTGGAAAAAAATCTGCATAATATTATTTTGTTTACAAAAATACAAGTGTTTATAGTTAATTTTTATAAATTAACAAAATGCAAAGTGAATGAGCAAAAGAGAAATCTAAGTCAAAACAATATTTGGTGTGACCAGCCTTTGCCTTCAAAACGCCATCAATTCTTCTAGGCACACTTGCACAACATCAGAGATATTTTTTAGGATTATAGCTAGGTTTGTAAAGTACCCAGTTATACCAATATGATCATCATTGTAATATGTATGTTGGGGACACAGTTATTAACTGAAAAAGAAACAGCTGTATAGGATGTCAAAAACTGGGGGAGGATCAACCAAATTGTAGTACAAAGGTGAGGTTGTGGTAGACAGTCTCATGTCTCAGGTCATACACCTTGGCATGGGTAAACATAGGACCAATACAGAAGGTTATACTGCATTAGCAATATCTCCCAGGCAAAGATTTCAAAGCAGACTGGGGTTTCACAATGTGCTGTTCAGGTTCTTTTGAAGAAGTACTAAAAAATTACAACATTGAGGACCATGGTTGGACAAGGACATTTAGTGCAGCAGATGAAAGACACATCATGCTTACTTGCTTTGAAAATTCGAAGATGTTCAGCAGTGCCATCAGCTCAAAACTGGCAGCAGTTATTGGAACCTAGTAATGTTATAATGAGTGCAGGCCACAGTGAAGCATAGTGAAAGTTTCTTGCAAGATTGGTGCTGCACTTCAACAGAGTTGGAGATTTGGTCAGCATAAATGGTGTCCACAAAGCATTTTATTAAAGGGAACCTGTCACCCCCAAAATCGAAGGTGAGCTAAGCCCACCGGCATCAGGGGCTTATCTACAGCAATCTGTAATGCTGTGGATAAGCCCCAGATGTATCCTGAAAGATGAGAAAAAGAGGTTAGATTATACTCACCCAGGGGCGGTCCCGGTTCTCTTCTGGTCCGATGGGCGTCGCTGTCCGGTCCGGGGCCTCCTATCTTCATACAATGACATCCTCTTCTTGTCTTCAGGCTGTGGCTCCGGTGCAGGCGTACTTTGTCTGCCCTGTTGAGGTCAGCGTAAAGTACTGCAGCGCGAAGGCGCCGGGCCTCTCTTACCTTTCCCGGCACTTGCGCACTGCAGTACTTTGCTCTGCCCTCAACAGAATGCTGTATATACTGCCCCTGATGCCGGTGGACTTAGCTCATCTTCGATTTTGGAGGTGACAGGTTCCCTTTAAACTGTGCACCAGGACAAAGACCCCCAAACATTCAGCCAATGTCATTAAGAACTATCTTCAGAATATATGAGAAGAAGAAGTCCTGAAAGTGATGATATGGCCATCACAGAGCTCTGATCTCAACATCATTGAGTCCGGGATTACATGAAGAGACAGAAAGATTTGCACAAGCCTACATCCACAGAAGACTTGTGCTTAGTTGTCTAAGATATTTAGAAAAACCTCCATAAACTGTGTGCAAGTGTATTTTTACACATAAAGATGTTATTTTGAAGGCAAAGTGTGATCATTAGTGTTGAGCATTCCGATACCGCAAGTATCGGGTATCGGCCGATACTAGCGGTATCGGAATTCCGATACCGGGATTCCGATACTTGCCGCGTATCGGATACCGGAATCGGAAGTTCCCAGATTCAAAATGCAGAAATTCAGCCAATGAGAATGATTTCAAGTGTGGGCACATCCTGTTCAGCATGGAGGGCATGAAACTACTGGCATGGCTGTGATTGGCTGCTGAAATGATGTCATGATGCAGTTTAAAAGTCGCTGGCGCCATTTTGCGATCACTCTGCTGTGAATTCAGTTAGTGACAGGACGCTGTTTGCTGACTGAGGGACAGTTTAGAGATAGCGATTTGCTTCTTTGTGCTTTCCAAAGGCTAATTTAGCAACCGCTGTGTTCACCTACTATTCACCTTCCTTTTGCCTTGTAGCGCTGTTTTCACAGCGATCTGCAAGGTCTCTCTGTGTGTGTGTGTGTGAGTGCAGCCCACTCTCTAGTCTGAGTGCAGCCACATAGGCCATCCATAGCTGGTTGTATTCAGTTCAGGGAGGGTGGTTCATTGCCTCATACTGTCCTTTTTTTTTTTTTTTTTTGAAGTAGTGCAGGCTGCTGCACATTTTTTCCAAAAATTCCTATTAGTGTCTTTCCACCCGTCTCCAGCTAATTTGTGGAAAAACACTACATAGGATAAAGTAGAGGAGGGTTTTTGGGCCTTGCAGCGCCGTTTATGGCTGTCTGCACGGTCTCCGTGTGACTGCAGCTCGCCCTGTAATCTGTGAGCAGCTATAGCCTGGTTGTCTCCAGCTCAGGGTTTTTCACTGCGTCATACCGCCAAATCAATTTTCTTTTTTTTCAAAGTAGTGTAGTCTGCTGCTAATTTATTTTAAAAAATCCTATTAGTGTCTTTCCACCCGTCTCCAGCTAATTTGTGGAAAAACACTACATAGGATAAAGTAGAGGAGGGTTTTTGGGCCTTGCAGCGCCGTTTACGGCTGTCTGCACGGTCTCCGTGTGACTGCAGCTCGCCCTGTAGTCTGTGAGCAGCCGTAGCCTGGTTGTCTGCAGCTCAGGGTTTTTCACTGCGTCATACCGCCAAATCAATTTTCTTTTTTTTCAAAGTAGTGTAGTCTGCTGCTAATTTATTTTAAAAAATCCTATTAGTGTCTTTCCACCCGTCTCCAGCTAATTTGTGGAAAAACACTACATAGGATAAAGTAGAGGAGGGTTTTTGGGCCTTGCAGCGCCGTTTACGGCTGTCTGCACGGTCTCCGTGTGATTGCAGCTCTATCCGTTGTCAGTTCAGCCCCAAAAAAATAAATAAATAATAAAGTTCACCAAACACACCAGTTACACACCACTTTACATTTGTGTAGGCCACATTAGCTCATATTCAAGTCTAGTCCACACTTTAGAAAATTAGTGTGTCTTATACCTGTTAGGAGGAGTTGCTCAGGAATAAGCACACAAAGCCGTTAGTACTTTTCTGCTTATCTTTATCAGTCAACCAAGATGAAGAAGGCAGTGAGTAAGGCACGTGGGCGTGGGCGTGGGCGCGGAGCAGGGAGGGGACGTGGGGATTCTGTGCCTGCTGCGGGCACCGGTGAGTCATCAGCACCCACTTTCACAAGGGAACAGTCGTTCATGCGCAGCTTTGTCGCCGAGCGCCGTACACCGCTGCTGCGTGAAGACCAAATTGAAGCCGTTGTGGGATGGATGGCAGCTAATGCATCAACTTCCATTAGTGCCACATCCTCTCAGACACAGAGCACTGGAGAGCAGCCATCTGTCTCTTCACCACCTGCAAAATTGCCCAGGCAGACAGAGATCCCAGGACAGGAGCAGTCTCTACTTCTGTTCTCTGAATCATCTCTTGGCTTGGAAACAGGGGGCCAGCCAAGCAGCATTGGAGAAATGGAAGAAGAGGCAGGGTGCAGTGATGCCCAACCGCTTTTTCTGTCTTCCTCTGAAGAGGCGGGTGGGCCAGTGGCTCCGGTCACCACCTCGCAGGCCGCATCAGCTGATGATGACACTCAGGTGCCACTTACTGGTGCGTGCTCTGCTGCTGAGACTACCCAGGAGGAGCAGTTGGGGGCAGAGGGTAGTGTAGATGATGAGGTCCTTGACCCATCTTGGCGTCAGGGACAGGAAGGTGGTGGGAGCAGCTCTGAGGAAGAGATTCCCCGTACGGCCCAAAGAGGGAGAGGGAGGGGGAAGACTGCGGATCCTGCAGCCTCCGCTTTGGCACCCGTAAGGAGCATGTCTCTTCCAAAAGTCAAAAGGGGGGCTCCCAAGACTTGCAGTGCCTGGTCCTTTTTTGACCCAGTTGCAGATGACATTTGCTATGTCAGATGCAAGGTGTGTCATCAAAAAATCAAAAGAGGTCAAAAAGTTGCCAACCTCAATACCTCCAACATGTGGAAACGTGCGCAACAGGCACCCGGCGGAGTTAGACAAACACACTGAAGAGCTAGGCCAACCAACAGCGGCAGCTACCACCTCTTCAGCTCGTGTTGCCTCTTCCTCTAGCTCACACGCAGCTGGTTCGGCTTCCTCCCAGGATCGCCGTGGAAGAACCTCTGGCCCTGTTGTCCAGAGACCCGCTGTCATTCCACCCGCAGCACCACTTTCCCAGTCATCCACACACTCCCAGCCCAGTCTACAGCCATCGGTAGTACAGGCATGGGAGAAAAGGCGGCCTTTCTCGTCAAACCACCCACGAGCACAGGCTCTGACTGCAGGCATTGCCAAACTTCTGTCACTGGAAATGCTGTCATTCAGGCTGGTGGAGACTGACAGCTTCCGTGACTTGATGTCATTGGCAGTCCCACAGTACAATGTGCCCAGCCGCTTTTACTTCAGCAGGCAAGCCGTCCCTGCCCTGCACAAGCATGTGGAGGGACACATAAAACACGCGCTACTGAACGCCGTCAGTAGCAAGGTCCACCTCACCACCGATGCGTGGACCAGTCAACATGGACAGGGGCGATACCTTTCCCTCACTGCCCATTGGGTTAATGTAGTTGAGCCGGGTACAGACCGTGCGAGTGGCGCAGGACGTGTCCTGCCCACTCCAAGGATTGCAGGAATCCATTCTGTACGCATTGACTCCTCCTCTTACACCAGTTCCTCAGAATCATCGCTGCAGGAGCCGTCACAGTCCACCTCCACATGGACCCGTGATGAACGTGTACCTGTTACGACCGACATGAGCACAGCCGTGGCCAAACGTCAACAGGCCGTCTTGAAATTAATTTTTTTGGGGAATCGTAGCCACACAGCGCAGGAGCTCTGGAATGCCATCAAGCAGGAGAGCGATGTGTGGTTTGAGCCAGCGAATCTCCAGCCAGGCATGGTAGTGTGTGATAATGGCCGAAATCTGGTGGCAGCCCTGGGCCTCGGCAACCTCACTCACATCCCATGTCTGGCACATGTGCTCAATTTGGTCGTGCAGAGTTTTTTGAGGGACTATCCGGATCTTGATGCACTGCTGCACAAGGTCCGCCTAGAGTGTGCTCACTTGCGGCGTTCCAGCACGGCAAAAGCGCGCATTGCGGCTCTGCAGTGCCGACACCGCCTGCCGGAACATCGCATCATATGTGACCTACCTACCAGGTGGAATTCCACGTTACATATGTTGGAGCGGTTGTGTGAGCAGCAGCAAGCTGTAATGGAGTACCAGCTGTATCAGGCGCAAAAAAGTCGCAGTCAGCGCCGTACAGACTTCACAACCACAGAGTGGGCCACTATGAAGGATGTCTGCCAGGTTTTGCGTCCCTTTGATTATTCCACGCGGATGGCGAGTGCAGATGATGCACTAGTCAGCATGACTGTCCCCCTTATCTGCCTGCTTGAAAAATCACTGCAAGCGCTAAGGGATGATGTTGTGGAAGAGGTGGAGGATGAGGATTCACCACTTCCATCATCTTCTGGACAGTCAGCGCCACGTGGTTCCTCACAAACGCGTAGGCAGGGGACAGTTTGTGAGGAGGATGAGGAGGAGTCAATGGAGGAGGAAGACATCCGTCCAGAGGAGGGAGTTACACAATTGTCCAGTACTCAGTGTGTACAGCGAGGGTGGGGTGATGACGAGCGGGCAGAGATCACGCCTCCAGCTGGGGACAGCGTTTCTTGGGCAGTTGGCAGTCTGCAGCACATGGTGGATTACATGCTGCAGTGCCTGAGAAACGACCGCCGCATCGACCACATTCTCAACATGTCTGATTATTGGGTGTTCACCCTCCTCGATCCTCGCTACCGGGACAACGTAGAAAGCCTCATCACACCGTTGAACCGGGAGCGAAAAATGCGGGAGTACCAAGACACACTGGTCAGTTCCATCATCTTCTCCATTCCAACTGAGAGAAGTGCTGCTAGTGCATTCCAAAGCAGCTCAGTGCGTCCAGGCAGTGGTGGAGGCTCTGCACAAAGAGGGAGCAGAAGCAGTGCCTCTGCCCAAGGCAAGACCAGTATGGCCCAACTGTGGCACAGTTTTGTGTGCCCCCCACAAAAGTCTACACCATCACAGACGGCTCCAGTCAGCAGGAGGCAACGGTTCCGTCAGATGGTGACAGACTACATGTCTTGCCCTCTTGCTGTACTCCCAGACGGCTCTTCCCCTTTCAAGTTTTGGGTCTCAAAGCTGGATACATGGCCAGAGCTAAGCCAGTATGCATTGGAGGTGCTGTCTTGCCCTGCGGCCAGTGTATTATCGGAACGTGTCTTTAGTGCTGCAGGTGGTGTACTAACTGACCGTCGCATGCGACTATCCTCCGATAACGTTGACCGGCTTACTTTTCTGAAAATGAACAAGGCCTGGATCTCGCAGGAATTTGCCACTCCTCCTCCTGATTAAATAATTAGGTCACTGTATACGTTATCCAGGTCTCCTGTTGTGTTCATCTTTCTACCACCTGAACTTAAATTCCTGGGCTCCAACACCGCCAGTTGAGGCTCAGACGTGCCGTCTGCACAGTCAAAACATACGACCCAGTGTTATTGGGTTTCAGTAACGTCAGCTGATCCCCAGCTGTGTAGCCGGCAATGTGTCATGCGACCGCCACGCTGACACAACAACTGAAATGTAAGGGAATCTGTCCCCCCCCCCCCAAGGCGTTTGTTACTGAAAGAGCCACCTTGTGCAGCAGTAATGCTGCACAAGGAAAAAGGTAGCTATTTTGGTTTTGCTCCTTGCACACGCAAAACTTAACACTTATAAAATGTGTCCACTGATACCGTAAAACCGTCCCGGAGGTGGGACTTTCCTTCGTAATAGGACGCAGCACAGCCGTCATTCCTACCCCCCCCGGCGCCGCGCCCCGGCTCCTCAGCGTTGTTTGATTCCGTCCCGGAGCCTGCGCTGTTATGTTATCCCGTGGCCAGGCACACTTAGCGCTGCCCGTCTTCTGGCATCATTTGGTGTCAGGCTGGCTGCGCCTGTGCGGCCACGCTGGCCGAGAGCCCGCCTCGCAGTGTCTTCTGATTTAATCCCACTGGGGGCCTGGGATCTATGGACATGCGCAGTGCATATCTGAACCTCCACCTCTCACTCATCTCCCTATGGCTTCTTCAGACTGTTCGGTGTCAGCTGGTCCCTAATAGCATGCCACGGCCGTGACACCGCACAGTCTGAAAAAGAAGCCGTAGGGAGGGGAGTGAGAGGCGAGGATATGCACTGCGCATGGCCATGGATCCCAGGCCCCCAGTGGGATTACATCAGAAGACACTGCGAGGCGGGCTCTCGGCCAGCGCGGCCGCACAGGCGCAGCCAGCCTGACACCAAATGATGTCAGAAGATGGGCAGCGCTAAGTGTGCCTGGCCACGGGATAACATAACAGCGCAGGCTCCGGGACGGAATCAAACAACGCTGAGGAGCCGGTGCACGGCGGCGGGGGGGTAGTAATGATGGCTGTGCTGCGTCATATTACGAAGGAAAGTCCCACCTCCGGGACGGTTTCACGGCTTCAGGGGACACATTTTATAAGTGTTTAGTTCTGTGTTTGCAAGGAGCATGATGAAAAGAGCCACCTTTTCCTTTTGCATCTTTTGTGCTGCACAAGCTGGCTCTTTCAGCTACAAACGCCTTGGGGGGGGGGTTAAAGGTTCCCTTTCGACTTTCTCAGGCTTCGGCCTACATTGTGTTCCTCTGCTTTTCCACCTGCCCCTGGGCTCCAACACCGCTAGTTGCCGTCCAGAAGTGCTGTACGCACAGTCAACAGTCGCTCCTCTGTTATTGGGGTTCAGTAACGTCAGCTGTTCCCCTGCTGTGTGTGTGGCAATCCCTCCTACCTCCTCCAACCTCCTCCTCCTCCACCTGTCCCTGGGCTCCAACACCGCCAGTTGCCGTCCAGAAGTGCTGTACGCACAGTCAACAGTCCCTCCTCTGTTATTGGGGTTCAGTAACGTCAGCTGTTCCCCTGCTGTGTGTGTGGCAATCCCTCCTACCTCCTCCAACCTCCTCCAACCTCCTCCTCCTCCACCTGTCCCTGGGCTCCAACACCGCCAGTTGCCGTCCAGAAGTGCTGTACGCACAGTCAACAGTCCCTCCTCTGTTATTGGGGTTCAGTAACGTCAGCTGTTCCCCTGCTGTGTGTGTGTGGCAATCCCTCCTACCTCCTCCAACCTCCTCCTCCTCCACCTGTCCCTGGGCTCCAACACCGCCAGTTGCCGTCCAGAAGTGCTGTACGCACAGTCAACAGTCCCTCCTCTGTTATTGGGGTTCAGTAACGTCAGCTGTTCCCCTGCTGTGTGTGTGGCAATCCCTCCTACCTCCTCCAACCTCCTCCAACCTCCTCCTCCTCCACCTGTCCCTGGGCTCCAACACCGCCAGTTGCCGTCCAGAAGTGCTGTACGCACAGTCAACAGTCCCTCCTCTGTTATTGGGGTTCAGTAACGTCAGCTGTTCCCCTGCTGTGTGTGTGTGGCAATCCCTCCTACCTCCTCCAACCTCCTCCTCCTCCACCTGTCCCTGGGCTCCAACACCGCCAGTTGCCGTCCAGAAGTGCTGTACGCACAGTCAACAGTCCCTCCTCTGTTATTGGGGTTCAGTAACGTCAGCTGTTCCCCTGCTGTGTGTGTGGCAATCCCTCCTACCTCCTCCAACCTCCTCCAACCTCCTCCTCCTCCACCTGTCCCTGGGCTCCAACACCGCCAGTTGCCGTCCAGAAGTGCTGTACGCACAGTCAACAGTCCCTCCTCTGTTATTGGGGTTCAGTAACGTCAGCTGTTCCCCTGCTGTGTGTGTGTGGCAATCCCTCCTACCTCCTCCACCTCCTCCTCCTCCACCTGTCCCTGGGCTCCAACACCGCCAGTTGCCGTCCAGAAGTGCTGTACGCACAGTCAACAGTCCCTCCTCTGTTATTGGGGTTCAGTAACGTCAGCTGTTCCCCTGCTGTGTGTGTGGCAATCCCTCCTACCTCCTCCAACCTCCTCCAACCTCCTCCTCCTCCACCTGTCCCTGGGCTCCAACACCGCCAGTTGCCGTCCAGAAGTGCTGTACGCACAGTCAACAGTCCCTCCTCTGTTATTGGGGTTCAGTAACGTCAGCTGTTCCCCTGCTGTGTGTGTGGCAATCCCTCCTACCTCCTCCAACCTCCTCCAACCTCCTCCTCCTCCACCTGTCCCTGGGCTCCAACACCGCCAGTTGCCGTCCAGAAGTGCTGTACGCACAGTCAACAGTCCCTCCTCTGTTATTGGGGTTCAGTAACGTCAGCTGTTCCCCTGCTGTGTGTGTGTGGCAATCCCTCCTACCTCCTCCAACCTCCTCCTCCTCCACCTGTCCCTGGGCTCCAACACCGCCAGTTGCCGTCCAGAAGTGCTGTACGCACAGTCAACAGTCCCTCCTCTGTTATTGGGGTTCAGTAACGTCAGCTGTTCCCCTGCTGTGTGTGTGGCAATCCCTCCTACCTCCTCCAACCTCCTCCAACCTCCTCCTCCTCCACCTGTCCCTGGGCTCCAACACCGCCAGTTGCCGTCCAGAAGTGCTGTACGCACAGTCAACAGTCCCTCCTCTGTTATTGGGGTTCAGTAACGTCAGCTGTTCCCCTGCTGTGTGTGTGGCAATCCCTCCTACCTCCTCCAACCTCCTCCTCCTCCACCTGTCCCTGGGCTCCAACACCGCCAGTTGCCGTCCAGAAGTGCTGTACGCACAGTCAACAGTCCCTCCTCTGTTATTGGGGTTCAGTAACGTCAGCTGTTCCCCTGCTGTGTGTGTGGCAATCCCTCCTACCTCCTCCAACCTCCTCCAACCTCCTCCTCCTCCACCTGTCCCTGGGCTCCAACACCGCCAGTTGCCGTCCAGAAGTGCTGTACGCACAGTCAACAGTCCCTCCTCTGTTATTGGGGTTCAGTAACGTCAGCTGTTCCCCTGCTGTGTGTGTGTGGCAATCCCTCCTACCTCCTCCAACCTCCTCCTCCTCCACCTGTCCCTGGGCTCCAACACCGCCAGTTGCCGTCCAGAAGTGCTGTACGCACAGTCAACAGTCCCTCCTCTGTTATTGGGGTTCAGTAACGTCAGCTGTTCCCCTGCTGTGTGTGTGGCAATCCCTCCTACCTCCTCCAACCTCCTCCAACCTCCTCCTCCTCCACCTGTCCCTGGGCTCCAACACCGCCAGTTGCCGTCCAGAAGTGCTGTACGCACAGTCAACAGTCCCTCCTCTGTTATTGGGGTTCAGTAACGTCAGCTGTTCCCCTGCTGTGTGTGTGGCAATCCCTCCTACCTCCTCCAACCTCCTCCAACCTCCTCCTCCTCCACCTGTCCCTGGGCTCCAACACCGCCAGTTGCCGTCCAGAAGTGCTGTACGCACAGTCAACAGTCCCTCCTCTGTTATTGGGGTTCAGTAACGTCAGCTGTTCCCCTGCTGTGTGTGTGGCAATCCCTCCTACCTCCTCCAACCTCCTCCAACCTCCTCCTCCTCCACCTGTCCCTGGGCTCCAACACCGCCAGTTGCCGTCCAGAAGTGCTGTACGCACAGTCAACAGTCCCTCCTCTGTTATTGGGGTTCAGTAACGTCAGCTGTTCCCCTGCTGTGTGTGTGGCAATCCCTCCTACCTCCTCCAACCTCCTCCAACCTCCTCCTCCTCCACCTGTCCCTGGGCTCCAACACCGCCAGTTGCCGTCCAGAAGTGCTGTACGCACAGTCAACAGTCCCTCCTCTGTTATTGGGGTTCAGTAACGTCAGCTGTTCCCCTGCTGTGTGTGTGGCAATCCCTCCTACCTCCTCCAACCTCCTCCAACCTCCTCCTCCTCCACCTGTCCCTGGGCTCCAACACCGCCAGTTGCCGTCCAGAAGTGCTGTACGCACAGTCAACAGTCCCTCCTCTGTTATTGTGGTTCAGTAACGTCAGCTGTTCCCCTGCTGTGTGTGTGGCAATCCCTCCTACCTCCTCCAACCTCCTCCTCCTCCACCTGTCCCTGGGCTCCAACACCGCCAGTTGCCGTCCAGAAGTGCTGTACGCACAGAGCCAAACACCTCGCCTATGTGTTAGTGGGGTTCAGCACCGCCAGCTGTTCCCCTGCTGTGTATACGGCAACGTGTACTGCGACCGCCACGCAGGCACAACAAGTTAAATGTAAGGGAACCTGACCCCCCCCCCCCCCCCAGGCGTTTGTTACTGAAGGAGCCACCTTGTGCAGCAGTAATGATGCATAGGGAAAAAGTGCCTCTTTTCGTGATGCTCCTTGCACATGCTGAACCAAACACTTATGAAATGTGTCCCCACACAGCGTTAAACCGTCCGGTAGGTGGAACTTTCCTTTGTCGTGTGACGCAGCACAGCCATCATTTTTACCCCCTTGGCGCCGTGCGCCCCCTCCTCAGCGTTGTTTGAATCTGTCCCGGAGCCTGCGCTGTTAGGTTAGCCCTTGGCCATGCACACATGTTGCGCTGCCCGTCTTCTGACCTCATTTGGTGTCAGGCTGGCTGCGCCTGTGCGGGTGCGCTGGCCGAGATCCCGCCTCGCAGTGTCGTCTAATGTAATCCCACCGCGGGCCTGTGATCCGTGCCCGTGCGCAGTGCATATCCTCTCCTCTCACTCCCCTCCCTACGGCTTCTTCAGACTGTGCGATGTCAGCTGGTCCCTAATAGCATGCCACGGCCGTGACACCGCACAGTCTGAAAAAGCCGTAGGGAGGGGAGTGAGAGGAGAGGATATGCACTGCGCACGGGCACGGATCACAGGCCCGCGGTGGGATTACATTAGACGACACTGCGAGGCGGGATCTCGGCCAGCGCACCCGCACAGGCGCAGCCAGCCTGACACCAAATGAGGTCAGAAGACGGGCAGCGCAACATGTGTGCATGGCCAAGGGCTAACCTAACAGCGCAGGCTCCGGGACAGATTCAAACAACGCTGAGGAGGCGGCGCACGGCGCCAAGGGGGTAAAAATGATGGCTGTGCTGCGTCACACGACAAAGGAAAGTTCCACCTACCGGACGGTTTAACGCTGTGAGGAGACACATTTCATAAATGTTAGGTTCCGCATGTACAAGGACCATAATTAAAAGAGCTAAGTTTACCTTTTCCAGCATTAGTGCTGTACACAATGGCTCTTTCAGCTACAAACGCCTGGGGGGGGGGGGGGTTAAAGGTTTCCTTTCAACTTGCTCGAGTGCAGGCTTCGGCCTACACTCCGCTCCCCCTGCTCCTCCTGCTGACCCTGGGCTCTAACACCGCCAGTTTTTGCCCAGATGTGCTAGCTGCACAGAGAAAAACACCAGCCAATGTGTCAGTGGGGTTCAGCACCGCCAGCTGTTCCCCTGCTGTGTAGCCGGCAACGTGTCCTGCGACCGCCACGCAGACACAAGAACTGAAATTGAAGGGAACCTGTCCCCCCTCCCCCAGGTGTTTCTATGTTTTACAGCTACCTTGAACAGCAGTAATGCTGCATGTGTTCAAGGTGGCTCAGAAACGTATTCTCCTCGCACATGTGGAACTGAAAACACGTCTGAAATGTGTCCTCTGTGTGACCATTTAACCGTCCCGGTGGTGTGACTTTCCTTTGTAATGACACGCTGCAACCCCCTTGGTAGCGCTGCCCGTCTTCTGGCATCATTGTTTGGCTGGCTGCGCCTCTGCGGCCGCCCTGACCCACACAACGCCCCTCGGTGTCTTATTTATTGGGACTGCGAGGGTGCGATTCATGGGCAGGATCAGTGCATCAGTTCGCCTGTCCCTCCTCTCCTTCCGCCTTCTTCGGACTGTGCGGCTTCATGGCCGTGGCATGCGATAAGGGATCAGATGACGCCGCACAGTCTGAAGCGGGTGTAAGGACCCGAGTGTGAGAGGCGAACATATGTGCTGCGCCAGGCCCTGAATCCCAGCCCCGCAGTGTTTTAACAATGTTAAGACACTGCGGGGCTGGGATTCAGGGGCATCGCGAACCGCACCGGCCGACATTACATGATGCCAGAAGATGGGCAGCGCTAACGGCGCTAGGCCAGGGGATAACACGACAGCGCAGACTCCTGTACAGCAAATAACAACGCTCGGGAGGCTGCACCCAGCACCAAGGTGGGATTCTTGACACCTGTGCTGCGTCTCATTACAAAGGGAACTCGCGCCTCCATTACACAGTTTGACTGTATAAAGGGCTGAATGTTATACGTGTTCCATTCAGCGTGTGCAAGGAGAAAAATTACAAGAGCAACCTTTGACTTGCGCAGCACTGCTGCTGCATAAGCTGTGGCTCTTCTACTTTGTAACCCCTGAGGGGGGGTTAAAGGTGACTTTTGAAATCGGTTCAATTAGGCTTCGGCCTACACTCTGCTCCACCTGCAGAGCCCGGGCTCCAACAACGCTAGTTGCTGTCCGGAAGTGCTGGCTGCACAGAGCCAAACACCTCGCCAATGTGTCAGTGGGGTCCAGCACCGCCAGCTGTTCCCCTGCTGTGTAGCCGGCAACGTGTCCTGCAAAAGCCACGCAGACACAACAGACCCAAAGCTGCCGCCAGTGCAGGCTTCGGCCTACACTCCCCTCCCCCTGCTCCTCCTCCTCCTGCTCCTCCTCCTGCTGTCCCTGGGCTCTAACACACCGCCAGTTGGGGCCCAGATGTGCTAGCTGCACAGAGAAAAACACCAGCCAATGTGTCAGTGGGGTCCAGCACCGCCAGCTGTTCCCCTGCTGTGCAGCCGGCAACGTGTCCTGCAAAAGCCACGCAGACACAAGAACTGAAATTGAAGGGAACCTGTCCCCCCTCCCCCAGGCGTTTTTACGTTATCCAGCCACCTTGTACAGCGGTAATGCTGCATGTGTGCAAGGTGGCTCAGAAACGTATTCTCCTCGCACATGTGGAACTGAAAACACGTCTGAAATGTGTCCTCTGTGTGACCATTTAACCGTCCCGGTGGTGTGACTTTCCTTTGTAATGACACGCTGCAACCCCCTTGGTAGCGCTGCCCGTCTTCTGGCATCATTGTTTGGCTGGCTGCGCCTCTGCGGCCGCCCTGACCCACACAACGCCCCTCGGTGTCTTATTTATTGGGACTGCGAGGGTGTGATTCATGGGCAGGATCAGTGCATCAGTTCGCCTGTCCCTCCTCTCCTTCCGCCTTCTTCGGACTGTGCGGCTTCATGGCCGTGGCATGCGATAAGGGATCAGATGACGCCGCACAGTCTGAAGCGGGTGTAAGGACCCGAGTGTGAGAGGCCAACATATGTGCTGCGCCAGGCCCTGAATCCCAGCCCCGCAGTGTTTTAACAATGTTAAGACACTGCGGGGCTGGGATTCATGGTCATCGCGAACCGCACCGGCCGACATTACATGATGCCAGAAGATGGGCAGCGCTAACGGCGCTAGGCCAGGGGATAACACGACAGCGCAGACTCCTGTACAGCAAATAACAACGCTCGGGAGGCTGCACCCAGCACCAAGGTGGGATTCTTGACACCTGTGCTGCGTCTCATTACAAAGGGAACTCGCGCCTCCATTACACAGTTTGACTGTATAAAGGGCTGAATGTTATACGTGTTCCATTCAGCGTGTGCAAGGAGAAAAATTACAAGAGCAACCTTTGACTTGCGCAGCACTGCTGCTGCATAAGCTGTGGCTCTTCTACTTTGTAACCCCTGAGGGGGGGTTAAAGGTGACTTTTGAAATCGGTTCAATTAGGCTTCGGCCTACACTCTGCTCCACCTGCAGAGCCCGGGCTCCAACAACGCTAGTTGCTGTCCGGAAGTGCTGGCTGCACAGAGCCAAACACCTCGCCAATGTGTCAGTGGGGTCCAGCACCGCCAGCTGTTCCCCTGCTGTGTAGCCGGCAACGTGTCCTGCAAAAGCCACGCAGACACAACAGACCCAAAGCTGCCGCCAGTGCAGGCTTCGGCCTACACTCCCCTCCCCCTGCTCCTCCTCCTCCTGCTCCTCCTCCTGCTGTCCCTGGGCTCTAACACACCGCCAGTTGGGGCCCAGATGTGCTAGCTGCACAGAGAAAAACACCAGCCAATGTGTCAGTGGGGTCCAGCACCGCCAGCTGTTCCCCTGCTGTGCAGCCGGCAACGTGTCCTGCAAAAGCCACGCAGACACAAGAACTGAAATTGAAGGGAACCTGTCCCCCCTCCCCCAGGCGTTTTTACGTTATCCAGCCACCTTGTACAGCGGTAATGCTGCATGTGTGCAAGGTGGCTCAGAAACGTATTCTCCTCGCACATGTGGAACTGAAAACACGTCTGAAATGTGTCCTCTGTGTGACCATTTAACCGTCCCGGTGGTGTGACTTTCCTTTGTAATGACACGCTGCAACCCCCTTGGTAGCGCTGCCCGTCTTCTGGCATCATTGTTTGGCTGGCTGCGCCTCTGCGGCCGCCCTGACCCACACAACGCCCCTCGGTGTCTTATTTATTGGGACTGCGAGGGTGCGATTCATGGGCAGGATCAGTGCATCAGTTCGCCTGTCCCTCCTCTCCTTCCGCCTTCTTCGGACTGTGCGGCTTCATGGCCGTGGCATGCGATAAGGGATCAGATGACGCCGCACAGTCTGAAGCGGGTGTAAGGACCCGAGTGTGAGAGGCCAACATATGTGCTGCGCCAGGCCCTGAATCCCAGCCCCGCAGTGTTTTAACAATGTTAAGACACTGCGGGGCTGGGATTCATGGTCATGCGAACCGCACCGGCCGACATTACATGATGCCAGAAGATGGGCAGCGCTAACGGCGCTAGGCCAGGGGATAACACGACAGCGCAGACTCCTGTACAGCAAATAACAACGCTCGGGAGGCTGCACCCAGCACCAAGGTGGGATTCTTGACACCTGTGCTGCGTCTCATTACAAAGGGAACTCGCGCCTCCATTACACAGTTTGACTGTATAAAGGGCTGAATGTTATACGTGTTCCATTCAGCGTGTGCAAGGAGAAAAATTACAAGAGCAACCTTTGACTTGCGCAGCACTGCTGCTGCATAAGCTGTGGCTCTTCTACTTTGTAACCCCTGAGGGGGGGTTAAAGGTGACTTTTGAAATCGGTTCAATTAGGCTTCGGCCTACACTCTGCTCCACCTGCAGAGCCCGGGCTCCAACAACGCTAGTTGCTGTCCGGAAGTGCTGGCTGCACAGAGCCAAACACCTCGCCAATGTGTCAGTGGGGTCCAGCACCGCCAGCTGTTCCCCTGCTGTGTAGCCGGCAACGTGTCCTGCAAAAGCCACGCAGACACAACAGACCCAAAGCTGCCGCCAGTGCAGGCTTCGGCCTACACTCCCCTCCCCCTGCTCCTCCTCCTCCTGCTCCTCCTCCTGCTGTCCCTGGGCTCTAACACACCGCCAGTTGGGGCCCAGATGTGCTAGCTGCACAGAGAAAAACACCAGCCAATGTGTCAGTGGGGTCCAGCACCGCCAGCTGTTCCCCTGCTGTGCAGCCGGCAACGTGTCCTGCAAAAGCCACGCAGACACAAGAACTGAAATTGAAGGGAACCTGTCCCCCCTCCCCCAGGCGTTTTTACGTTATCCAGCCACCTTGTACAGCGGTAATGCTGCATGTGTGCAAGGTGGCTCAGAAACGTATTCTCCTCGCACATGTGGAACTGAAAACACGTCTGAAATGTGTCCTCTGTGTGACCATTTAACCGTCCCGGTGGTGTGACTTTCCTTTGTAATGACATGCTGCAACCCCCTTGGTAGCGCTGCCCGTCTTCTGGCATCATTGTTTGGCTGGCTGCGCCTCTTCGGCCGCCCTGACCCACACAACGCCCCTCGGTGTCTTATTTATTGGGACTGCGAGGGTGTGATTCATGGGCAGGATCAGTGCATCAGTTCGCCTGTCCCTCCTCTCCTTCCGCCTTCTTCGGACTGTGCGGCTTCATGGCCGTGGCATGCGATAAGGGATCAGATGACGCCGCACAGTCTGAAGCGGGTGTAAGGACCCGAGTGTGAGAGGCCAACATATGTGCTGCGCCAGGCCCTGAATCCCAGCCCCGCAGTGTTTTAACAATGTTAAGACACTGCGGGGCTGGGATTCATGGTCATCCCGAACCGCACCGGCCGACATTACATGATGCCAGAAGATGGGCAGCGCTAACGGCGCTAGGCCAGGGGATAACACGACAGCGCAGACTCCTGTACAGCAAATAACAACGCTCGGGAGGCTGCACCCAGCACCAAGGTGGGATTCTTGACACCTGTGCTGCGTCTCATTACAAAGGGAACTCGCGCCTCCATTACACAGTTTGACTGTATAAAGGGCTGAATGTTATACGTGTTCCATTCAGCGTGTGCAAGGAGAAAAATTACAAGAGCAACCTTTGACTTGCGCAGCACTGCTGCTGCATAAGCTGTGGCTCTTCTACTTTGTAACCCCTGAGGGGGGGTTAAAGGTGACTTTTGAAATCTGTTCAATTAGGCTTCGGCCTACACTCTGCTCCACCTGCAGAGCCCGGGCTCCAACAACGCTAGTTGCTGTCCGGAAGTGCTGGCTGCACAGAGCCAAACACCTCGCCAATGTGTCAGTGGGGTCCAGCACCGCCAGCTGTTCCCCTGCTGTGTAGCCGGCAACGTGTCCTGCAAAAGCCACGCAGACACAACAGACCCAAAGCTGCCGCCAGTGCAGGCTTCGGCCTACACTCCCCTCCCCCTGCTCCTCCTCCTCCTGCTCCTCCTCCTGCTGACCCTGGGCTCTAACAAACCGCCAGTTGGGGCCCAGATGTGCTAGCTGCACAGAGAAAAACACCTCGCCAATGTGTCAGTGGGGTCCAGCACCGCCAGCTGTTCCCCTGCTGTGCAGCCGGCATCGTGTCCTGCAAAAGCCACGCAGACACTTGCTCTTGTACCTTCTGCTCCCCATCCTGGTTCCAGTACCGTCAGCTGGTTCCGGGCAGAGCCTTTGGCTTAGGTGCCTCCCTTTGGTATCCGAGTTCCACCAACGTCAGGTGGTCCTTGGTAGTGCTTTCAGGCACGGGTACCTCCTGCTTAGTAACCGGGTTCCAGTAACGTCAGCTGGTCCTCGGTAGTTCCATTGGCTCTTGGACCTTCGGCTACCCATCCGGGTTCCAGCACCGTCAGCTGGTTCTCGGCAGTGTCTTTTGCTCTTGTACCTTCTGCTCCCCATCCTGGTTCCAGTACCGTCAGCTGATTCCGGGCAGAGCCTTTGGCTTAGGTGCCTCCCTCTGGGTATCCGAGTTCCACCAACGTCAGGTGGTCCTTGGTAGTGCTTTCAGCACAGGTACCTCCTGCTTAGTAACCGGGTTCCAGTAACGTCAGCTGGTCCTCGGTAGTTCCATTGGCTCTTGGACCTTCGGGTAGCCATCCGAGTTCCAGTTCCATCAGCTGGTTCTCGGCATTTTCTCAGCCTTCTTGTACCTTCTGCTACATTTCCAAGTTCAAGAGACTAAACACAATGACCCAGAAGACCACCCCTAAGATGACGACGACACCAGAGACGACAACCACCGTGATGACGACGACCCTGGAGACGATGACCCCGAAGACCACCCCGATGACGACGACCCCGGAGACGACGACCCTGAAGACCACCCCGATGACGACGACCCCGGAGACGACGACCCTGGAGACGACGACGACCTGGAAGACCGAGAAGCAGAAGAACAAGAGGCTGCAGAACAAAGAGCAGAAGAACATTAAGCATAACACTAAATATCAGAGCAAAAAATATTATCTAAATTATAAGCAGAAGAAGACTAAGCAGTGTATGGGGGTGAGTCCGTTCCTCCTCGTGGTGCCCCTGGATAAAGCCTGATGCTGCAGGCCAAACTGAACGCGGACAAATGTAACTGTTTTGTGACAGGCAGAACGGAAGGTGTAATCTTCAAACTTTTATAGATAACAACTACGGGAATGCCTGTCACAAATAAGAATATGATGAAGAAGTTGAATATGATGAAGATAATAGTAAAATAAAAAGAATATGAACAATGTAACCCAAAAAATAATAGGTAGAAGATGAAGAAGAAGATGAATAAGGTGAAGAAGTTGATGTCAAAGAAGCTGATGATGAGGATAATTAAGAAGAAAGCGTGGGAGAAGTAAAAAAGAAGGTGAAGGGCGTGGAAGTAGTGAAACATCAATATCTGACATAAAAAAAAAAAAAAAAACATAGTCAAATTCTTTCTAACGCCGAACTTCATAAAAAAAAAATAAAAAATCCTGCTATTCTATTACATTGGGCTAAACCTCTGTCCCTTTAATATCTCCGCCACGTCCCCCAATACATCCTACAATATTCTTAGTTGTTTTCCTTCATGTAGAATGAACCTACAAGTGTATAAAGGGTTTATTTTAATTCCGATATTTTCGTCCCATTGACTTGCATTGGGATCGGGTATCGGTATCGGATTGGATTCCGATACTGTGACGGTATCGGCCGATACTTTCCGATACCGATACTTTCCGATATCGGAAAGTATCGCTCAACACTAGTGATCATCTAAAATACTGATGTGATTTTGATTTTTCTTTTGTTCATTCACTGTTCATTTTGTTAACTGATGAAAATAAACTTGTGACACTTCTATTTTTGGAAGTATTTTTATCACATCTACCTAAAACTTTTGCATTGTGCAGGGAAGGTGCACTGAACTGTTTCGCCATGCCAAGGGTGCACCAAGCGTCTATGTTTGATTTAAACATATTTTGTGCCATCACACTCCCTTTAAGTTAATATGAAGCAAGTATCTGTGTGCAATGCAGAAAATTGTAATTATAAGTTTGTAAGATAACACAGTGATAGTTTATGTAGCTTCTATTAACATAGCAGAAAAATAAAACTACAGACTAACACTTGATTTAGGGTTTTATTTAATCATTATTTGATCTTTTAATCAAACATCAGCAATGTAGCTGGGTACTATACACAAAGGATGCATGCTTTTAATACAGTCAATGTGGAGGTATAACATAGTAAACTTGCTAATGATGAGGAATGAACATTGACATTCTAGTAACAGTTCAGCATATCCATGTTATTAGACAATTATGGTTCTGCAGTAGCATTAAAAAATTTTTTTAACATGCAGCACAGTTTATAAGGCTTTTTTTTTTATTGTGAATGTCGGCCTTTGATCACTTTAACCATACATCCAGAATTGCTTCATCTTATATTCTTCTCTTTACATTGTACTGTTGTATAAGGAATGAATGTAAATAAACAATCGTAGAAATGTAGACTGTTAATAGAGGTCGTTTTCTTACCATATTTTTCAAGATCCTTTATTTCACTTTTTGTGCAGTATGCAAGGATTATCCTATGGTAGTGGTGCAAGAAGATCACTTTATGTTATGGTTACTAAATAATGTATTCATCAATGGGATTGTCTGGACTCCTGATATTGATGACATCCTTATTCAATTGAATAGGTAATGAGCTGCACTTCTCAGCAATGGTCACTACACAATTACTTTTTCTGGCTCTGCTTACTGTTTGGATCTGTCCACTGTCTCGAGATCCGAAAACAGCTGATCAGTAAGTGTGCCTGGTGTTGGAGCCCCACCAATCTGATATTGTATGACCTGTCCTACTGACAGATCATCAGTATTATAAGCCCAGACAAACCAGACAACCTATTAAAATTGGTTTAGTGCAGAACTTTATAGCTCTTAGCCTAGCTGTTCCTACATTGTGAATCCCTTTTTATTTGTCATAAGTTTTGTTTTAGTTTCCTTTTAACACATTTTAAAGGGAATCTGTCAGTAAGATCAACCCTCTATATGGGCATGTAGGTCATAGGAAACTGAATAACATGGTATCTTGATATCTGCAATCATGTTATTCAGCTTTCTATGACCTACATCTCCATTTAGATGTCTTAGGAGGATTGGTCCTACTGTTAGACTGCCGTTAAGTATATAACTAATTTATGGTTGGTATTGTCTGTGCTCATTATTTTATACTGTGTATATTATATGGTACGTATATATTATGATGCCAGTCTAATCTTATATCATATCAGTATTGAAAACAGGGATGTAGGCATAGTGATACTGAGGTAGTGCTTGAGGGAGTTCACAGAACTTTGTATCATAAAGGATGACGCCAGTATTATTTACGGCACAAGGCATATGTTGGATCCTGTTATGGATTTTGCTTCGACTTTAGTGCTGCTGCATGCAATAACTTCCTATCCGATTCTACAAAGATGGTAAATCCTTAGTTAGCATTTCAGAAAGCAGAAAAGTTTGATTAAGTTCAAAGATATTACTGTTAAATACCGTATCAGAAAATTAATAAAAGATGTGTTAAGTATAAAACCTCTCAGAGCAAATTGCCTTCTTGCCCAAAACAACAAGTTTCTTTTTTTTTTTTACCAATTAACTTTTTATTAGCAATAAAGAAATAAGTACATACAAAAATCCCCCGCAGGAGAAACAAAGCGGGAAAGGGAACAAGGGGAAAGGGAAATAATACACATTGTTCTAGAATCACAGCAATTCCAGCATAGAAATGCAAAATTAACCATAAGACAAAACACAGCATACAAAAGTTACTAAATGAGAGCCAGGGCGGACGAAGGTATGTGAATCGAGGAGACCCAAGGATCCCACCATGAGAGCACTTTATTTTTCTTGGAGAGACTCTGAGCCATAATTGCTTCATAGGTAAAATGAAGGTTAATCTTGGAAATTAAAACAGTCATAGACGGAATATCTGAAGATTTCCAGTGACTCGCTATACATTGTCTGGCAGCAATCAGAATATTAGAGATTATCGGATGGAGAGGGGAGGGGAATCCTACGAGAGAGATACCCAAAATGGCCTGACACCCGCTTAAAACGAAAGGAATCTGGATGACCTCTGCGATCAAAGTCTCAACTTGATGCCAGAAGACCTGAATCCGCGGACAAGACCACCAGATATGGGAACCGGAACCAATAGCCCTGCACTCCCTCCAGCAGAGAGGGGAAGAAGAGGGACCAAACCTGGCTAAGCGAGCAGGGGTTAGATACCATTGCAGCTGGATCTTTTTGGACTGCTCCAAGTGGCCTATACATGAGGAATATTTAGAGGGGTGCACCATTGCAAAGTGCCAGTCCTCCAAGGATGCATCAAAACCAAGAGAGGACTCCCAGGAAATCATAAAAGGAAGCTTAGCAGGAATGTCATGGGATATAAGGGCCTTATAGATAATAGAGACTCCATGGGGTACTAAAGTGGCCGGCCTGAAGAACCGGTGTGCTGGGTCCTCCGACAGAGGCGGGGAGGCACCGAATAGCCGACGAGACCTGAGAAAACTGCGGAGTTGTAGATATTGGAAGAAGTCTCTACCAGAGAGAGAAAATCTACCTGCAAGGAGCTCAAACGACAACAAGCCATCTGAGCCAAACAGGTCAGCCACCCGGTGCACCCCCCGCAACTCCCAAGAGGAGAGAGAGGTGTGTCCAATAGCACATTCCAGGGCCCGTATGGAGACATAGTCATACATAAATAGGAATTGGGAAGAGCAAACTGACGTCCACATTTTAGAGGCAGCCTTGATAGAGCGAAGAGTAGGGCCACGAGGAGAGACCTGAAGCAGCCGAAGCTCCAAAAGTAATTTGAGAGAGTTTCTGGGGGCGAAATGAGATTCAATGAGCACCCAGGGTAACCGCGAGTTCCCCTCCCACCAAAGCTTAACAGGCTCCAAGATCGCCGCCCTATAGTAAAACTGGATCGAGGGAACACCCAAACCACCCATAGAGTACGGAAGGGACATGATTTGGCGCTTAATCCTGTGTGGCTTGTTATTCCAAATAAACCGATCTATGATCGATTGGAGAGCCGAGATAAATTTGGAAGGTATGGAGAGGGGAAGGCACCGAAATAAATAGATAATCTTGGGGAGAAATAGCATTTTAACGGTTTGTATACGGGCCATCCATGAGAGCGAAGAGCTCGATAGCTGATCGATGCCCCTCCTAATTTCGGCGATAGTTTCCTCGCAGTTAGAACGAACGATGCTATCTAACCTAGTTATCCGGACGCCCAGGTACGAAAAGCCCATAGGGGCCCAAATAAACGCAAATTTAGATTGAATTTGAATTTGGAGATCAGCCGAGAGGAAAAGGGGGAAAATAATGGATTTAGTCAGATTAAGTTTATAGTATGAAACCGCAGAGAATTGGGATAAAATTGAGGTGATCGCGTTCAGTGAGGTTAAGGCCGAAGTACAAGTCAACACTACATCGTCAGCGTAAAGTCCAATTTTATGTTCAGTCTCCCCAACCCGCACCCCCCTAATATCAGGACACTGTCTAATTAAGGCAGCCATAGGCTCCATGATTAGAGCAAAAATAAGGGGGGAGAGGGGGCAGCCCTGACGGGTCCCGTTCAAAATCGGGAATGTCCGAGATTTAAAGCCGCCTGAGCAAACCGACGCGCAGGGATTAGAATATAAAGCCATAATGGCCTTGGAAATCAAACCTGTAAGCCCAAATTTCCCGAGCGTGAGCTCGATATATCCCCAGTGCACCCTGTCAAACGCCTTTTCGGCATCAAGAGACAGGAATACACTGGGGAGACCCTCCCTCTCCACCACATCCAGGAGATCGATCAGTCGTCTTGTGCCATCTCTGGTCTGCCTGCCAGGGACAAACCCAACTTGGTCAGGGTGTATAAGGCTGGGGAGCACCGCTATCAATCTATTGGCCCAGATTTTAGCATAGATTTTAACGTCGCAGTTCAGGAGGGCTATGGGGCGAAAATTTCCCGGGGACGTTGTGGGCTTCCCCGGCTTAGGAAGGGTCGCGATGGAGGCCTCCAACCCCTCCGCTCTGATGCTACTGATGCTACCTACAGACGCCCAGTTGTTAAATAAGCGAAGGAGAAAAGGGGAGAGGACAGAAAGGAATTGTGCATAGTAAAGAAAAGGAAAACCATCCGGGCCCGGAGAAGAACACTTATTAGAATCTCTGACAATTTGGGAAAGCTCAGACTCAACAATAGGAGAATTCAGAAAGGAAAGCTGCTCCGCATTGACCGAGGGAAGATTAGCTTTCTCCAAGAATGCCGTAATTAGCTCCGGCGAGGGCTGAGGGACTCCCGGGTCAGAACTAAGATCATAGAGAGAGGAGTAGTACGAAGCAAACTCCTCAGCAATATGGATGGGGTTGTAGACACGGGAACCGTCAGACCCAAGCAGGAATGGAATCTTGGATTGAGCCTCTCTCTTTCTAACTCGCCTAGCAAGAACAGCGCCCGCTCGATCCCCCATTGCATAGAATCTGGCCTTGGTTTTCCTCAGGGCATTCTCAGCTTTATGTAGAAGTAATTGGCGAACACGCATGCGAGCTTTAGAAAGGTCAGAAAAGAGCGCCGGGCTAGGGGACATCTTATGGGCAGACTCAAGACGAGCTAGTTTGTCCAGGGCCGACTGAAGGGTCGAGTTGTATTTCCTCTTAGCTGTTGCAGCCATTTTAATAAAGCAGCCCCTAGCAACCGCCTTGTGAGCAAACCAGAGGGTATCATCCCGCACGTCTGGGGTATCATTGAAGGAGAAGAACTCCAGCAAGGCCCTCTCCATAAACTAGGAATTTAGTCGATCGGTAAGAAGATGGGTATTGAGACGCCAGTGTGCGGGAGGCCTGATAGCAAGAGGGTCCTTCAGAGTAAGGGACACCGGGGCATGATCTGACCACGTGATACTACCAATATCTGCCGAGATGCAGTGAGGGAGAGCCACATCATTCACCAGCACATCGTCAATCCTACTATAGGAACCATGTCTGGGAGACATGAACGTGTAATCTCTCTCGCCACAATGCAGATACCTCCATATGTCATGCAGCTTATATGAGTTGATTAGCGGCCCCGCCTCCTTCCTTGACAGGGAAGCGGTCGAGCAATCCAAAATTTTAGACATTGGCACATTAAAATCCCCAGCAATCAGTTTGTGACCATGTTGGATGTCCTGCAAAGTTTGGAAAAAACCCTCTAAAAATTTAAGTTGGCCGGTATTAGGAGCATAAACTGAAGCAATGGTATAGGGGGCATTATTGATCAAACAAAGGACTACAATGAACCTACCCATCGGATCCACAATGGAACGGATCAATTGGAAGGCATTGGCTTTGCTAAAGAAAATCGCTACTCCTGCCTTTTTTGTCAGACCATTTGCAAAGAATTGGTGTGGATATAAACCTGAGTACATTCTGACATTATCACATTCCAATAAATGTGTTTCTTGAAGACATATGATGTCCCGACGAGATTTACCCAGATGCCTCCAGACAATCGACCTCTTGCCCGGGGAGTTGAGACCATTAACATTAATGGAGTACAATGAAACACTCATGGTAAGACAGTATAAATAGACTTAGCCCATATTGAGCACCAATGGAGTATGCATAAGAAGAAACAACATGAGAGCTGCAGACCAGAACATGCGTAGGGGGGAACCAGGAGGGTAGGAGGGGGGAGGGAGGGACAAACAAAACAAACAACATGAAAATTAAGACATCCAGGTCCATTCAGGCAAATCCTGAGTCCAGAAGGTGAAAATCAGAAAAAACAGTTCACCTATGGGGCATAAAATTGAAATGCTGCAATTACTCCAACAAGGAGATCAGCACAGCATATAGAATCAAAAAAGAAAAACCTCAAGAGAGGAGAAAAAAAAAACCCCAAAATAGTGCGGGAAATAGCCAGGAACCAAAAGTTGTAATATTCTTCAAGCGACCTCCCAGTCTGATGCAACACGGGCCTTGGGGATACGGCCAATCCCAGACCCAGAGGGACCCCTCGAGACTGGGGAACCAGGAGCCGACAGGCCCCATCCAGCCAATGCAGACGCCGCGTGTGACGGGGTCAGGCAGGTGGTGATGGATCCATCTTTGCGGATGAGAAGCTTAGTGGGAAATCCCCAGCGATATGGAATGCCTTTTTCCCTGAGAACAGCAGTGTATGGTCCAAAAGCTTTACGGAGAGCCAGGGTACCCGGAGAGAGGTCCGGGAAAACGGTGACAGAGGCAAATCTTTCAGGAAGAGCAGGATTCTTCCTCAGAGCTTGGAGAAAGTTCTCTTTCATTTCATAGAAGTGTATGCGGGCGAGCACATCTCTTGGGACCGAAGGCCCCAGACCAGTCGGTTTAGGAATCCGGTGTATACGATCAATTATAATGTCCTTTGAGGCAAGGTGAGGGAGAGCAGCCGCAATAAAGTCCTGCAAGAAAGCTTTCAAGTCTCCCGGCAGGATAGATTCTACAATGCCTCTAAGTTTAACATTGTTCCTTCTGGACCTATCTTCCAAATCCATAGTCTTGGCATGGGTTTTAGTGAGCAGATCTTGCAGGGACTCTTGAGCGTCCCATAATTCATTATGAGAGGAGATCATCTCCACCATCTTGCGCTCCAGACGTTCCGTGCGGTTCCCCAGCTCCACCACCTCACCTTTCAGCTCTGCCAGCATGGTGCGGATGTCTTCCTGAATGGAGGCCCTGAGATCTCCAAGCAGATCCTTAAGTAAAGCAGCAGTGACTGGGCCGTCGGGAGAATGCAACGCTGCAGCGTCAGAAACCGCACCGCCCGGGAGTGATGAGGCGCCCGAAAGCGACGCTTGAGCGTTGCGTTGCGAGGAGCGGGAAGCTCTGGGTGAGGACGGCGCCATCTTGGGATCCTGCAGCAGCCGGGGGGAGGCCGCAAAGAAATCTATAATCCGCCTGGACGGGTCGCCTGTGCCGGCTCTGGATTTCCCCATGCACTCACCACCGCACCAGGAAGCGATGCTGATATTATAGGAGACAGAGAGTCCGCCGGGAAGAAGATATGAGCCGCTTTAAGGTTCCTGGACATGGAGCTCCCACTCTGTGTGACCTACTCCATCTGCAGCCAGGCCACGCCCCCAACAACAAGTTTCTTATGAGACCAAAAGTCTCTTTCTCGCAGTTTTAATTTCTGTGAAGCCTCTTTGAAAGAACGAATAAAAATGATGTTGAAAACTGAATGGTTTTCTCACAAACAAGTCAGCTAGTATGTAAAATACATTTTGGAACTGAAAGTTTGTCATAGGAAATTTAGTCTAGATGCTGGGTGGTCTTGTCAATGATGACAAGATATTAGGCTTTATCAGCACCTGTGAGATCATTGAAAGCAAAATGTTTCTCCACAAAGGCTACCAGAAAGATGACATATATATATATATATATATATATATATATATATATATATATATATATATATGTTCATGATGTGTATTTTCTTCCTTTTATCAATAGTTTGTAGTAGATTTCGTTCGTATTTGCAGGGTGCATGTAAACAATGTGACTTGGCTCCAAAGCACTGTGTCCTTGTTTTCACCGGTGGTCCTACACTTGAAGATCCCATCATGGGCGGATCATTATTGTAAGAACTAGTTTTATCAATCAGTCATGAAATATTAATCAGTTCCTGGTAAACAACAATTACTAGTTTATATTAGTAACAGACCTAGTGCCTTCATTTCCTATAAATTGTGAGTAGCTATATGGAAACCATTTGACTCACTAACATCATCATTCTGGTTGTATAAGTTTTAAACATGTAGAACATTAGGTCAAATAAATACAAAATAAGTGTAAGAAAAGGAAATGAACCCATTGTAATTACATTGCTTTCTGCAATTATTATATTGTGGCCTGGTTCTTAGCACAATTAGGCTAGGTTCACAGCTGTTAAAGCAAGTGCCTATGTGTCATCGCGCTAGCGCAGATAGAGCTAGCAGATGCTCTATCTGCGCTAGCAATGACGGACCCGGAAATGCTGCAGCCCGCATCCCAGGGTCCGTCACTCAATGATGGCACATCGCTAGCGCACCCCCATTGTGGGCATGCGCTAGCAATGTGTCCGACATAGGACTTAATGGCGGTGTTAACGGACTGCGTTACACCACGTTATGCCGCGGTGTAACGTAGTCCGTCTGACGGACGCCACAGACGCAGTGTGAACCCAGCCTTATAGACACAATAAACATCCACATTGCTGGGTGAAAAAGTGAACTGTCAATGACTTTATCCAAAAAGAAATAGGCAAAAGATTCAATCAAGGAGATGAAAGTTTGGGTTTCACAGGTGCATCGCACATTAAAAGCACACACAATCTGGTTTCTTACAAATCTCTTCTTCTTAAGAAACATTGTTTAGTGTGAATCATGTCTTGATGAAAACAAGTTTCAGAACTTGCTTTATAAGAATTTATAGAAAAAAGTGTATAGCAGGCACCAGCATGTAATTAAAAATCCATTTATTTACTCTTCCTCACAAGCTTCACAAAGTACATGGAGATGCATTTATTCTGTACGGCAGTACAGCAAGTCCCAGGAGAAATAACTTGGTTAGTGCAATTCAATCCTTAAAGGGGTATTCCCATCTAAAAGATCCTATCTCAATTTGTAGTAGGGTGTAATAATAATAATATTAGCAAATACCTCCAATTAGAAATGTAGTATAGTTTTTCTCATTCTCTATATCTCTGTCCTCATGTGCAGGCATTGCAGGACTTTAGGTATCCATGGTTACATCCAATGATAAAGAGACAGATAGTTAGCTAGCAGCTAGTGTTTGTAACCATGGATATCTAAGGTCCTGCAATGTCTGCACATGTGGAAAGAGACAATAGCGAATCATAAAACTATACTAGATTTCTAAGTTTAGATATTTGCTAATATTATTATTATTAGTACACCTACAATGATTTCTGCTAAGGAGTTTTTCTATGGATTAAGGATATGGAACCATATGTATTAAATTTGCCCATATGGGCAAAATACATTGTTTTTTTATTATAAAAACATGTGTAACTGGAAAAGGCTACAAAAGCATTGCTAATGATTTAGGTGTACATGATTCCTTAATTAGGATGCAGAAAGACAGTCGTATTACTCGCGCAAGGATTGCATCACAATCCTCGGAATGGCCGTTGGCTCTTCTGACCTGAGTGTGTATTTCTAAGCAGCTGTCATGCTTAGGATAGGGGAGCCGATGGCCAGTGTGAGGATTGCATGCAATGTGATCATCGCGTGAGTAAAATGGTCGTCTTAATCCGCCTGTAGAAAAATTGTCTATGAATGAAGACAATTTACAACCGTAGCTACGCTAACTATGTATCCTGGTAAGGTTTTTCCAGAAGAGGTGAGAAAGTACTCAAAGTTAACAGCAAAAGATCTATTGAATACTGCAAAGTGCAAGAAAAGTGATAATTGAGGGATATCTGGGAGGAAACCCATGTTTTCTTAAAAAAAAAACCAAGATACTTTGGTTTATTTTATGTTGGCACAAGACCACTTGAATGTTACACAATGCTTCTAGGAAAATGTTCTTTCTAAAGATGAGAAAAATGTGAAACATTTTACTATATGTGCACAACCTTACTTTTGAATGAAAAAGAACCGTGCACACCAACACCAAAGCCTCACGTCAACTGTGAAGCATGGTGGAGGCATCATAATTGGGGGCCGGCTTTGTTGCCTTGGATTCCTCGTGACTACTAAGGGAAGAATGAATTCAAAGGTATATCCAAACATTTTACAGGAGAATGTAAGGGTAGTAGTCTACGACTTGAAAGTAAGGAAATGCTGGATCAACTAAAGAGTGATTGGAAAAGGCTTGTTTTTTGGAATGGCCAAGTTAAAGTAATAAACTTAACAGTTATTGAGAGTTTTGGCATGATCTGAAGAGGATTGTGCATTCAAGACATCCAAGAAACAAGCATTTGCGGGGGGAAAATGGAGTAGAAATCCTCGTGAACATTGTTGTATCTTATTTACAGCTAGAGGAAACATTTGGTGGAGACAACTGCTGCTAAACAAACATTTACAGGTTATTAAAATTACAGATTCACATATTCTTCCTCTGTACACTGTCAATATTTCTTAGTATGCTCCATAAAATCCATGAACATTACTGCAGTTTTATCTTATTTGTTTAGTTAAATTCTGTTTGATTATAATTATGACTTAGAAAAAACTAGAACCATATTGACTGCGGGAATTAATGCAGAAATATCAGTAATTCCTAATAGTTTGCTTGGTTTTTCTTCCAATTTTTTCACTATCAGAGTGCTTATCGGTTTTCTTGCCGCAAAGTTAAAAAAATACAGATTAATGAAGTCTGGATTAAAAAAAATGTAACTGCATTAATACATATGGGTATCTTTTTTTCTGAAGTTGATTTACTATTCCTATTTAAAGGAGATCTCCATTTTAATAATACTTTAATACTCGAACTGTTAATTAGAGTTGCCAAGTAAGCACGCTTTACTTTCCATGTTCTGATTGAATTGCACCTTTTGCGTAGAGTATTTTGTAGTATGGGATCTCCTATCACAGAGTTAAGCTGTTCGATCTCTTGTCAAGATAAACTGCTGTCAGTTTCCAAGGACAAGTATTTTTTACAAAGTTACTCAATTTTTAACTTGAGAATTGTTGTGTAAGTGGATTTTCACACAAAAGTATCTACTAGTAAAATTTTGCTGCTAAGTATTACTATCCAAGTTATAATTTTATAGACAATTCTAGGGATAATCATCACCACCGCCCATCTGATGGGTGCTTATGGCTATGGGCAAAGGAGGAATTGAATGTTCTTTGAGTTGTTTTAAACACTTCAAATCCCAAACAGCCCCTTAAATAGACTTTTAAACATAAAATAAGATTTGTTTTTAGGGAGAGACTAAATAAGTATGTATGATTTTGGAGTTTGGTGAGTAAGCATGTAAGAAAGGTTTTTCTTTCTGTATTTTATAAAGGCTATTTGGACAACCCGTTTTAAAAGGCTGCTAAACATAAAAATAAAAAATCATGAAGTAAAATACCGCAACACTCAACGGTCCTGAGGTCAGAAGTTCCTTTATTCAAATATAAATATACATACAAATCTTCATGGCACGGGGGAACAAGGCAGTGGAAGGAGTGTGCAGGAGGAGATGACGGCCGTTTCGCGCTTGACACAGCGCTTCTACGGGTCCAACGGACCTGCACACTCCTTCCACTGCCTTGTTTGTTATTTGAATAAAGGAACTTCTGACCTCAGGACCGGTGAGTGCTGCAGTATTCTACTTCATGATTTACCACTATGTGATCTTTGATTTCCACGCAAGCACCTCCGGTTACCTATTGGATTAATCACTTACTGAAAGTCTTCGTTTAAGCGTCTCTTGATATTCTGCAGCTGTGCGGCTCGTTTTTTTCTTTTGTTTCATAAAAATAAAAAAGTTGCTATCAAGCAGAAATCGAGTATATTTATCACTTTGTTGTTTCAACTAAATAATGTCCTCCATACACTACATTAGATAGCTGTTGACTTAACGATTGTGAGATCAACAGCTATCTCTCCCGACTCCCCTATACACAGGAACACGGCTTGACCGAGGACTTTCTCTATGAGAGTGTGCTGACAACCATTTTGATCAGCGGCTTATTTCCAAAGAGAACAAAAATACATGTCTCTGAAATTCAGTAGGCCAGATCTTTCTTTCCCCAGACATCATCCATTCGGGAGAGAATTGAGAAGCCCACCCCATTCACGTTATACTGTTGAATGTTCCTGTTGATATTGGTTGGTTTGGCCGACTTCAGTCCTATGTATATAAGGGGTCTTCATGACCAAACACTTTCTCAGCAGGATCAAAGGGAAATGTAGTGAAAATAGAACCCATGACCACTTAGCATTGGTTTGGTTTCTTAAAATATGTACTTTTTTAGCCTAGTTTTTAATTCTTCATCCCTCAAATTTAGTTTAATGACACCTTTAAAGTGCATTTATCTGGTCTCCTTTACTTTTCTATCTGAGGACCATCAAGAAAGCATTGGAGACCTGACAGGTCCTCTTTTTTTTATCATAAATACTATTGTAATTCTATACATTATACATATTCTTTCAATACATTTTAATATTTTGGAAAAAAAGAAAATCGAATATTTCTTTGAATAGGTAACATTGTGGTATTAAATCCATTTAGTATGCAGTTTTACAATATGTTCTAGACAGTAAAACCAGGTTTTATCATACATAGCAATTTCATAATATTTTGCAATATTTTGCAACAACTAAGAAACTAAGAGAAACTATTAGCTGAATGGAAATGACCACTACCAATAGAAAAGAAATCCATTTGATATAGAAAGAAGTTAACACATAACATTTTAGAATGGATTCCTGTCATAAAAATTGCATTTGGGATTATCCTGATAGTGTCCATTTGTAAATATATTTTCTTCTTCCAGGAACCAATTTGCATATATTTTGGCTGAACGTCCAAGATTTAATCCAATGACATGCAAGGTTGTGTGAAGTGGCGTACCTTTAATAGCAGCAGACCTCGTGGGCGCTATGGGGCCTGGGTGTCGAGTGGGCCTAGTGCCATACTCTACGAGGCTTCACTCACCCAGTGTAACAACTTCAAAGGTATCTGCACCCTCAAGATACCATTACCATTAAAGAAGCACTCCTCCTCCTATCAAAGTTTTTATCATCTTAATATATTGCAATCAACATATTTTATAGCATGTGTATTTACAATTGCTCATTTTGCCCTTCTATCCAGTTAATTATTCTCTTTACTCTGCTCTATGTAGATATATAAAACAAAAAATTGGAAATAGGGGAGAGAGCGCAGATTCTAAGTGCAGCAATTAGATTCGTATATAGGTTAAACAAGTGCTGTTTGCACTCACCTTTTTTGATGTCTTTATAAGCTTGCTTATAATTCCACTGGGTGTAGTAATTGTTGTTCCCCCTGTTCACGATTTGCAGCACAATCCTGGGCACTTGTGAAAACACTCAAGTTGTTTCAATAGGAAGCTGCATATGTATTTATCCTCCAGGTGGTGTGCGCTCCCAGAACACAGTGGGTGAGGTACGATTCCAAAACCACGTTTTATTAGTATAGCATACAACACGTTTCAACTTATGAGTCTTCTTCAGGTATTATTTATAAGCTATTACTGCTTTGTGCATTTTATATATAAAAGAAGTCAGTGCATATCATTTTTGGGTGGGTGCCATACCAGGGTTTAACCCTTTTTAGACACACCCATATCATTCCAACTTTATCCAGAGCTTTACACGCCTAAAAAGATAAGGCATTTTTTAATGTTTATGATTTTAAAATGCACAAAGCAGTAATAGCTTATACACAATACCTGAAGAAGACTCATAAGAGTTGAAACGCATTGTATGCTGTACTAATAAAACTTGGTTTTGGAATATATCATTTCTCGCCCACTGTGTTCAGGGAGTGCACACCACCTGGAAAATAACTACATATACTCTGCTTTATGTAGAAACAGGAAGTCTCTTGTCCCTGCTTTTATCATTCCCCTCCTAAACTCCTGACCCAGCTGCTCCTCCCCTCCTCCATTGAGTCATGGCTTGTGCTGAGAAAATTGACCTCCTGTTTCTACAAAGAGCTTAGAAGGATTCAGGTAGTCAGTTTTTAATCATGTGATGTCATAGACCTAATGTTAAACAAAAGCATTAATTGGGTAGAAGAGCAAAATGAGCAATTGTAAGCACACAGTGCTATATAATGTGATGAATGTAATATTTTAAGAGGATAAAAACTTTGATGGGAGTGCTTCTTTAAATAGAATAGTGCAACAGGGAGTCTTCTGCTTTCTGTGCCATCATTAATCTTGTGCGTCTTAGGCTCAGCACAGTAGGCAATTATGTCAGCACTAGATTGTGCCTCAGAACAACAGAGTGAAGCAGCGCATCAGGGGAGCTGGCTAGGTGATTTTTTTTATTAGCATTAGTATTTGAAGAAGACTCTGGGAGTCATCACACAGTGTGTGGGGAGACAGTGGAGGTCATCATACTGTATGTGTGTGAAGTATGGTGGCCATTACACTGTGTATGGGGGACTGTGGGCACCATCATACTGAATGTGTGGGGGTAAACCTAGTGCAATCAAACTGGATGGGTGGCTGAAGGGACATGATTCTGTGTGTTTGGGCCATCATACTGTGTATGGGGACCATTATACCATGTGGTGGCCATCAAATTGTGTGGTAAGCTGTGCAGACCATCATTCCATTTGGGGGGGGTGTGGGGACATCATACTGTGAAGGTGGCTATTGTAGTGGCATGATACTGTGAGGGAGAGGGGACTGTGGGACACCATACAAAACTGCTAAATTTAAAGTTGCTATCAAGGATAAATTGATTACGTTCAGATATCATTTTGGTGTTTTAAATTACTAAAGTGCTCCAGACACATTAGATAGCTGTTGGATCAATGATCGTTCGGCCAGCAACTATCTCTCCTGAGAATTGAGAGGCACCGATACTGTGTATGGGTGGACTGTGGTGCCAATCGTACTGTATATGGGGTGACTATGGGGGCCATAATACTGTATGAGGAGTTTGTTCGGGGCCATTATACTCTGTAGGTAACTGTTGGGCCATCATACTGGATGTGGGCTGCGGTGGCAGTCATCATTCCATGTGAAGGCTATGGGTGCATTCATACTGTGGCGTGTCGGAATAACTGTGGGGCCAAGAAGCTGGATGTCCGGCTGTTAGATATTATACTGTGTTTAAAGGGTTGTGGGACAATCATATTGTGTTTGGGGATGATTATACCAATGTAGAGGCTATAAAATTTTGTGGGAGCCATGATTCTATGTGGGGTGCTGTGGGGACATCATACTATGCAGTGGTTCACTGTAGTGGCATTATATGATGGAGGGGAGGCTGTGGAGACATCATATTGTAGGGTCATCATATTGTGTGGGGTGTCACTGGGGGCCTCATAATGTGTGTGGGGGCAAAATACTGTTTATTTGGGTAACTGAGGGGCTTATAATGTGTGGGTCAATGTAGGAGCATCATAATGTGTTGAGGTAATTGTGGCAACATCATACTGTATTTGGAGTGGAGAGATCATACTGTGTATGGCGAGCATTTTTGTTGACGACATACTCTATAGGGACCATGACAGGTGTATCATAGTGGGTGAGAATGGTAAGGGACTTCCATAGGGGCAAAATTACTGTGCATCTGGTGCAATACATGTCCCTTTCCCTGGCTTTAAAACTTGGGAGGTATGCCCTACTGTGACTGTGCCTATGTGCCGTGACTCTGCAAACTCCACCATATATTTTGAGGGGGGGGGGGAATTATGATTTTTACTATAGGGCCCCATGATTTCTATATAGCCCCTGGTTTTGTGTCTTAAAGTGGAACGGCACTTTCCGAAATCTTTTGACATTGTCATAAAGACATATCCGAAATTTTGAGAGTTTTATTGTTGAGACCCCACCTATAAAATATATGCGTAGAAGTGCTTGTCTGACTTGTCCTCTCCTGTGCGACTAATATGAGGCTTCATAGATTTTCTGTTGTGGCAATATTCAGTCTAGAAAAAAGCAGCGCTCAGCTGAGTGCTTCAGAACTTTGTTCTGTGGGGTCTCACCGCCTGGACTCTGATATGTCTCTGAAAATGCTTTATCACTTATGAAATTCTGTTGTTTTTCATATCAGCAATAAAATCTCTGAGTGATTGTTGTTAATGGTCATTTATTATATACATGCAACTTTACACTCCTATAACATCTGCAACATCACAATATATGAATGTCAAAAATGAAAAGTCTATAGGTTACAACAGAAAAATCCTCCATCAAGCACATATATAACCTGTATGCCTTATTATTTTTGCTGTTTTTGCAATTTTCTGATGGTAGGTAGTAAAAACATTTTACAGTGAGGCTATATTCCCAGAGTATTTTTTCACAGAATAAATCTTATAGAAAGCGTCCTACTTCAATTATTTTCTCACCGAAACAAAGACACTATTTGAAAATGGAAACAATAACCAATAAAACTTAACATTTAATTCATTTGGATAAAATACTCAATATCATTCACGATCTAAAACTCATATGGCTGCTGAAAAAGTTACAGGGTGCACAATCTCCCTACCAAACCTCTATCTGTGCCCTACCTGGCAGCAGAGGTTGGCACCCTATTAAACCTGCGCAATGGCGCCCCTGCTCCACGTAGTCTGATCCTAACTGACCCTAATGGGCCCTATAGTGTAGAAGATAGATACTTAACCATCCAGCAGACCATACATAACAGACAGACATAAAAAACTGTCACTAGAAAAGTGCTTAACAACAAATTTTGCACTTTAAAAGGCCTAAACAGAAGGGGAAAAAATGATGATAATATACAGGCTAGTGCGCTAGTGTGTTTAGTAAATCAGACACACTAAAAAAATGCGAATGCACTATTAATCAAGACCTCTAATAGGTAAGCCTGTACCCCTATCTATAACCTATCTTTTCCCTACCTGCCTGCGGAGGTAGGCACCCTAGATTCCTGCGCAAATGGCGCCCCCGCTCTAGTCGACTGTCCCAATCTCTCCCTAGTAAAGGCAGGCAGTAGTAGAAGAAAAACAGCAATAAAGTGCAAGAATAGTGCAACAAAGTGAAAATCCACCAAAATAAAGTGACATAATTAAACTGATACTATTCTGTTCATATATACAAGTATGTTATATTCTCGACGCGTTTCCCCTGTATAGGTTCATCAGGAGACATACTTTTTATATAGAGAAGCTCGTTTGTAAGAACAAAATACACTTATCTGGCTGTAACAAGGGAAATTATACGGGCCGTGCCCTCTATTGCAGTGGAGAAACAATGTCCATCCTGTCCCTGCCGGACTAAATCAGTCTCCATCTGATTTAGTCCGGCAGGGACAGGATGGACATTGTTTCTCCACTGCAATAGAGGGCACGGCCCGTATCATTTCCCTTGTTACAGCCAGATAAGTGTATTTTGTTCTTACAAACGAGCTTCTCTATATAAAAAGTATGTCTCCTGATGAACCTATACAGGGGAAACGTGTCGAGAATATAACATACTTGTATATATGAACAGAATAGTATCAGTTTAATTATGTCACTTTATTTTGGTGGATTTTCACTTTGTTGCACTATTCTTGCACTTTATTGCTGTTTTTCTTCTACTACTGCCTGCCTTTACTAGGGAGAGATTGGGACAGTCGACTAGAGCGGGGGCGCCATTTGCGCAGGAATCTAGGGTGCCTACCTCCACAGGCAGGTAGGGAAAAGATAGGTTATAGATAGGGGTACAGGCTTACCTATTAGAGGTCTTGATTAATAGTGCATTCGCATTTTTTTAGTGTGTCTGATTTACTAAACACACTAGCGCACTAGCCTGTATATTATCATCATTTTTTCCCCTTCTGTTTAGGCCTTTTAAAGTGCAAAATTTGTTGTTAAGCACTTTTCTAGTGACAGTTTTTTATGTCTGTCTGTTATGTATGGTCTGCTGGATGGTTAAGTATCTATCTTCTACACTATAGGGCCCATTAGGGTCAGTTAGGATCAGACTACGTGGAGCAGGGGCGCCATTGCGCAGGTTTAATAGGGTGCCAACCTCTGCTGCCAGGTAGGGCACAGATAGAGGTTTGGTAGGGAGATTGTGCACCCTGTAACTTTTTCAGCAGCCATATGAGTTTTAGATCGTGAATGATATTGAGTATTTTATCCAAATGAATTAAATGTTAAGTTTTATTGGTTATTGTTTCCATTTTCAAATAGTGTCTTTGTTTCCTTTGAGAATATATTCCCAGAGTAGATAACTTCATTAAAACCTATAGCAGGAGGGTGCAGACATTCGTTGTGGATTTTGTAGCAGCAAATCCACCTGGTACAAATACAGTCCTAATATATAGACTGAACCTAATGAAAAGTTGAGTAAATTTGTATATACAGTACATTACTTTTCTTGTAACTTAGCTCAGCCCAGCTCCTATAGTGCAGAAGGGCCGATTTTGTTACTATACAAATAACTACTACAGTGTCTGGTTTAGAGACTACAATTTTCATAATTTAAGGGGGTATTCTCCGATCCTTATCTCTGATTGGTGGATGTAGAGCCCTTCCTATTCACTTCGTTGGGACTTCTGAACACAAGCAAACCCATTGCTCAGCTGTTTTCAAACTCTCTTAGAATTGAATTTGGAGCCAGCCATTTGTAGCCACTTTTCCATCTATATGAAGGCAACAGTCAGAACAGGAAATTAAGCAGCTTCCTTTCTGAAGGTAGATGTGGATGCCACAGATTGGGCCTGCATTTCCGGCATTAGACTATGGATATGCTTTATGTGTTTGTCATGAGATTGCCAACTTTCCATGCTGACTAAACGTGCAGTAGATCAGCCACCATGGAATGCTTCATGATTTCAGCTCTGAAGCTGCAGAATTGCTAATGCTGCTCTGAGCTATAATACAGGGTGTAATAATGCAATGTGTTTCCAAAAGTTCTCAACTTTTTCTGTAGATTAATTCCATATATATAAAATGGCATCCAATGTGATCTCAAGCTTTAATAATAATAAGAAAATACAGAGTCGCAGATTAAAAAACGTAACAATAATGGCTGTTTGCATAAAAGATGACATAAATGTTGTAATCTCTAGATCTCATTTACTACCTGGACGCGTTGCAGTCCGAAAAACACAAAGCAAGGCCTGAGGACAAGGACAAGGTTCATGCACCAGAGAATGGTGTTTTTTTTCTTTTTCTTGAATTTAATATCTTGGATCAAGATGCAGCAGCAGAATCTCAAGCAAAAATATCATAGTGAGTTTATAGTGAAAACAACTGTAATCCCATCGGTACAATGGAAGAGATAGCGTATATGTCTCTTACATTACATGTATTAATATGTGTTTATGAGCAAAGAACAAGAACAGCACAGCATAGCAGGCAGATCAGTGCTGATAGTCCCCATTAAAAAAAATGCCTCTGAAGTTACAAAATCCATCTTGTATATGAGGCTGTTTATGAGAAAGAGAAAGCGAGTTAGTATATGGAAATCTCCACATTGCGAAATGGGTGTGGAGTCATCGGCTGTTGTCATACATGCAGTACACACGGTTTATGTATGTCTCCACAAACAGTGTACATGCAGGTGTGGTATGCCATGTACATGGGGTGTGGGATGCCTCATCACCAGTTTGCCATCTGTGTACAATGAAATATTCCAGTTATGAGCAGAAAACCCTAAAAAAAAGGAAAAAACATTTTATTGTTTAAAAAAAGGAATAACACATATCACATTCTGATCTTGTTATATGTGTCTATATGTATATGAAGAGCATTAAAGGGAAACTGTCAGCAGGTTTTTGCTATATATTCTGTGGACAGCATTAGGTAGAAGCTGAGACACAGAATTCAGAGATGTGTCACTTAGGCTGTGTGCTGTTGTTTCCATACATCATGAAGAGATTATCACTGCCAGGACTACATGGCACGCGAACCCTCGTCTGGCCAATCCCCTTCGTCTGATAAGCAGCTTACTGTCAATATGCAATGTAAATCGAAAGCTGTGAAGTGGGTGCAGTGCAAGTGAATAGAAAGAGGCCACGTACATCGTATGGTAATGTTTGAGACTGTGGTCCCAACTCTCTTCAGGTCACTGACCAGGTCCTCCCATGTAGTTCAAGGCTGATTCCAGACCTTTCTCAGAATCATTCCTACCCTACGAGGTGAAATCTTACATGGAGACCCAAACCGAGAAAGATTGACATCCGTCTTGTGTTTCTTACATTTTCTAATAATTGTGCCAACAGTTGTTCCATTTTCATCAGGCTGCTTGCCTATTGTCCTGTAGCCCATCCCAGCCTTGTACAGGTCTACAATTTTGTCCTTGGCGTTCTTAGACAACTCTTTGGTCTTGGCCATGGTGGAGAGGATGGAGTGTCATTGAGTGTGTGGACAGGTGTTTTTTATACAGGTAATAAGCTTAAACTGGTGCAATTAATACAGGTAATGAGTGCAGAGTAGGAGGGCTTCTTAAAGAAAAACTAACAGGTCTGTGAGAGCCAGAATTCTTGCTGGTTCGTAGATGATGAAATATTTATTTCATGCAATAAAATGCAATTTAATTATCTAAAAATCCTAGCATGTTATGTTCTGGTTTTTATTTTTAGAATTTGTCTCTCACAGTTGAAGTGTACCTCCAATAAAAATTACAGACCTCTCCATTCTTTGTAGGTGGGAAAACTTGCAAAATATGCAATATTGCAATATATAACTTTGCAATATAGCAAATACTTATTTTGCCCATTGTATCTAACCCCTTCACCCCAAAGCCTGTTTTCAACTTCCTGACCAGGCTATTTTTTTCAAATCTGACCACTGTCACTTTATGAGGTCATAACTCTGAAACACTTCAAAGGATCCTGCTGATTCTGTTTTCTCGTGACATATTGTACTTTATGATGGTGGTAAAATTTCTTCGATGTGACTTGCTTTTATTTGTGAAAAAAATTGAAATTTGGCAAAAATGTAGAAAATGTCGCAATTTTCAAAATTTTAGTTTTTATTTCCTTAAAGTAGAGAGTTATATCACACAAAATAGTTAATAAATAACATTTCCCACATGTCTGCTTTACATCAGCACAATTTTGGAAACATAATTTTTTTTGTTAGGAAGTTATAAGGGTTAAACGTTGACCAGCGAGTTCTCATTTTTACAACAAAATTTGCAAAACCATTTTTTTAGGGACCACTTCACACTTGAAGTGACTTTAAGGGACCTATATGACAGAAAATGTCCAAAAGTGACACGATTCTAAAAACTGTACCCCTCAAGGTACTCAAAACCACATTCAAGAAGTTTATTAACCCTTCAGGTACTTAAGGCACAGGTACATAAAAAATGAACATTTAACTTTCCTTCACAAAAAATTTACTTCAGATCCAGATTTGTTTTATTTTACCAAGGGTAACAGAAAAAATTGGACCCCAAAAATTGTTGTGCAATTTGTCCTGAGTACGCTGATACCCCATATATGGGGGTAAACCACTGTTTGGGTGCATGGCAGAGATTGGAAGGGAAGGAGCGCCGTATGACTTTTCAATGGCTGGAATTGAGATAGGACATCATGTGGCGTTTGGAGAGCCCTTGATGTGCCTAAACAATGGAAACCCCACAAGTGACCCCATTTTGGAAAGTAGACCCCCTAAGGAACTTATCTAGATGTGTGGTGAGCACTTTGAACCCCCCAGTGCTTCACAGAAGTTTATAATGTAGAGCTGTAAAAATCAAAAATATTTTTTTCGCAAAAAAATTTTTAGGCCCCAAATTTTTATTTTCACAAGGGTAACAGGAGAAATTGGACCATAAAAGTTGTTGTCCAATTGTCCTGAGTACATTGATACCCCATATGTGGGGGTAAACCACTGTTTGGATGCATGGCAGAGCTCGGAAGGGAAGGAGCACCGTTTTACTTTTTCAACGCAGAATTGGCTGGAATTGAGATACCTCACTTATATCTTTTTTTCATGTTTTTGCGCTTTTACACAATAAAAACTATTTTATAGAAAAAATAATTATTTTTGCATTGTTTTATTCTGAGAGCTATAACTTTTTTATTTTTCTGCTGATGGAGCTGTATGGTGACTTGTTTTTTGCGGGACAAAATGATGTTTTCAGCAGTAACATTGTTATTTACATCCGTCTTTTTCAACGCGTTATATTGCACTTTTTGTACGGTGGTATGATGATAAAGCATTGTTTTTTGCCTCATTTTTTTATTTATTTTTTACATTGTTCACTGAAGGGTTAACTAGTGGGACAGTTTTATAGAGCAGGTCATTACAGACGCAGCGATATCAAATATGTGTACTTTTATTGTTTTTTTTATTTACATAAATAAATGGATTTATTGGAAAAAAAATGTATTCTTTATTTGAGGATTTAAAAAAATATATTTTTACACATTCTAATTTTTTATTTTTTTTACTTTATAACATTGTCCCAGGTTGGGACATCACTATATCATCTCAGATCGCTGATCTGACACTTTGCATACAGTGTCAGATCAGCAATCTGACAGGCAGTGAAGGAGCCTTGCCGGCGCCTGTTCTCAGCAGGCGCTCGCAAGCCACCTCACTGAAGGACCCGGAAGGACCCCACGGCCAGTCCACACCCCTTACATCTGCATAACTTTTTTGTCAATGGATTTCTGCTGGATACGTTCTAAAGGATGATTACTGGACAAGTGAAGATGTCCATAATTTGTTGATGCTACTATGGCAACACTAGAGCATACAGTATTTAAACAATAGCAATATCCGTAATTAGAAAATATACGGTAGGTCAATAGATTCCAGATTGAAACTTTTTTTGCCTTTTTTTATGTTCTCTTAATATTCTAAGACCCCTGGACAAAGCTGTTCAAGCGAAACGCGCGTCGGGCATGATGGGTACCTGGATCTCATCACCTTGGTAATATACCTTTGTTATTTATTTCTCTCTGTATGGTATATGTATTCGACTGTCTCCTACATGCTTACCATGGCTGGTCCTCTATTATAATAAATTAATGTAATATTTAAGCATTTCTACCCATTAACATTTAACTATATGTGTAGATTTATATTTTTTGTCCATTGTTTATATTTTTTGGGGATGTATATGCACTTTATTTTATTTGCACTTGTACTTCTGCCAATGTTATGCATGTATAGCCATTTATTACTTTAGACATTTTGTCTCCATGAATATTATATATGAAAATTCTATTTGTTGTGATGCAGATGATTTAAAAAAAAAAAAATATATATATACTATTTGTATATCCAGGCTTACCCACCCCTTTTTTCCTGTTCTAGTGTATTCCGCCCCTGTTTTCATTGTAACAAACATTTGTTTTTGTTTTTTTACATTTATGCATGGTTTATACAATTTCTTTTATTTTTCCTAATAAAGATATTTTTAACCCTTTCCAAAAAAAAAGCTTGATCTCTCTAGGCGTTTATATTTTCTAAAGTAGCATATCTAATGAGACATTATTTTAAAAAGAACCTGTATGAAAGTTTTACAGACATGGCTGATTTTAAGGAAATCTGTAGGCAGGTTTTGCTATGAAATCTGAGAGCAGAATGAGGTAGGGGCTAAGACCCTGATTACAGCGATATATCACTAAGTTTTCAGGATGCAATAGTTTTGATAGAATCACAGTTTTCTCTGCCTCAGAGCTCAGAATGTTGGGCCCTGTGTAACCCCGCCCACAACACTGATTGGCAGCTTTCTGTGTCCAATGTATGCTGACAGAGGGCGGCTAATAAGTGCTAGGGGAGGGGCTGAGCTAGAATGCCCAAGGCCAGTTGTCCTGTAATGATAATCTCCTGCTGATAAGACACTGATTGTGTTGAAAACAGCAAAACACAGCCCAGTAAGTGACACATCGCTGGAATCAGGCTCTCTGTTCCTGCATTATGTTGCTCTCAGATTACATAGGAAAATCCTGATGACAGATTCCCTTTAATTATTACTTATATTCCTCATGATTAAAACAGTTTTGTGAGTCTTTAAAAAAAATTGAGTTGTTTCAATCCTGTGTTATTCCTCTTGAATATATCTGAGTAAATCGATATCTGGGAATTTGCGTTTCCTTTGACAAAGCGGTGTGTTTCTATTAGCACCGAATGGGCAGTTGTCAGTATATTCATCAATTTATAATAGGAATACGAGGAACAGCAGAAAGCCGAATTCTAGGAAAAGATGCTGAAGTATTGTTACAATGGCGCATTCAGTTATTTATTAAACCGAGAGAAAACAGGTCATTTTTCTTATGTATTATCAACAAGTGAGTTGCCAACTATAAATTGAGAAAATGCCACAAGTTTCTACAAACCTAGATTGCTACTCACTCATCTGAGTCCTTTTTGCTTTCTTCAATAAATGCAATTGATTCAGATCTGAGACGATTTGTGACCTCATATGTCCGTAGAGTCACTCCAAAGATGTCTTCATGATATCTGTTGTCATCCTGAAAATAAATGGCAATAAAATCAAGACAAATCTGGTGACTCTCTCATCTTCTCTTATCTTACGCCTCTATTTTACGTTCTTCTGCAATAAAATGTAAAACATCATGCAATATTAATAATGGAAGGATATCTAAAAGAGTCACCACTAATACCACACTGCCTTCTGCTGGTCACACATCATACTGCTTTCTCTAGACTATGAAATATTACATGCGGAAATTAACCCATTGAGAACCACTGTCAATTTGTGTCATGGTGACTTACTAAAACGTGTAGGAAAATTCCAATCTGTGTTACATCGCACTTACATATACTATTTACGTTCCGCCTTGTTTTTTATTTCTTTATTTTTAAAATCAGTGGGCAAGATAAAACAATTATTTGGATCTCTAAGGATATATAGAGCTTATTTAGTGGTTTTTACAATGGTTTCAAATACATTTTTACATTGTTTTGACCAAAATTTTCAATAGCAAAAATGAAATGTTTATCTTAACTACACATCTACAATGCAGTTTTATGTCAACGAGCAAACATGATCTGCTTCTTTATCACATTACAATCAAATATTGCGCAGCACTTGAGCGAGCAGCAGGACGAAAGTACACTATTTTGAGCAATACAGAAAATAGAGAATAGAGGAGGGCCATTAGATACTACAAATCTTATACCAGCTCCACTTTTGGGTGATGCAAAGTTGGCAGGTGTCATCGATCACTCACCCTCAGTTTACTGACGAAGGCCCCTGCCTCTTCAGCGGTCATATTTCCACGTTGTTTTACAACCTGTTGAAGACTTTTCAGGACATCTCCAGCCATAGTGACGTCACCACATACATATATGTGTCCTCCCTGATCCTTCAGGGCTTTGAAGGTCACGTCAGAGAGCTGTTCGCACAATACGTCTTGCACGTATTTCTTAAATAAAGTACAAAAAAACAATCTTGAAGCACATACAAAACATATGCTTTTTTTCATGAAACATCATATTCGACTTGTTATTTCAATCCAATGCTGAGCAAAGTGCTTCTTTGATAAGTCACAATGTCAGCAAATATTAAGGTTTGTATCACATATGCAGTTTTTATTGCTTATATTTTTACCTAAAAGTGATGAGTTCCTTCCAGCAAAAGCCAGTTCTAGTTTTGGCTCAAAAATTGCTTCAAAAAACCGTACATCAAACTATATAAAAAAGTGCAAGTGTTTCCAACCTAAAAGGTTAATAATAACAAGGTGGTACTTAGATCCTGGCATCCAGGGGGCCTAAAAAGTCCATTTGGCCTACAACCCCTGACAAAAATTGTCAAATCACCGGCCTTGGAGGATGTTCATTCAGTTGTTTAATTTTGTAGAAAAAAAGCAGATAACAGACATGGCACAAAACTAAAGTCATTTCAAATGGCAACTTCCTGGCTTTAAGAAACACTAAAAGAAATCAAGAACAAAAAATGTGGTAGTCAGTAATGGTTACTTTTTTTAACCAAGCATAGGGGAAAAATTATGGAATCACTCAATTCTGAGGGAAACAATTATGGAATCACCCTGTAAATTTTCATTCCCAAAACTAACACCTGCACCGAATTAGATCTGCTTGTTAGTCTGCATCTAAAAAGGAGTGATCACACCTTGGAGAGCTGCTGCACCAAGTGGATTGACATGAATCATGGCTCCACCAGGAGGGATGTCAATTGATACAAAGGAGAGGATTATCAAACTCTTAAAAGACGGTAAATCATCACTCAATGTTGCAAAAGATGTTGGTTGTTCACAGTCAGCTGTGTCTAAAGTCTGGACCAAATACACACAACATGGGAAGGTTGTTAAAGGCAAACATACTGGTAGACCGAGGAAGACATCAAAGCGTCAAGACCGGAAACTTAAAGCAATATGTCTCCAAAACAGGAAATGCACAACAAATGAGGAACGAATGGGAGGAAAATGGAGTCAACGTCTGTGACCGAACTGTAAGAAACCGCCTAAAGGAAATGGGATTTACATACAGAAAAGCTAAACAAAAGCCATAACCTAAACAGAAAAAAACAAGCTTACAATAGGCTAAGGAAAAGCAATCGTGGACTGTGGATGACTGGATGAAAGTCATATTCAGTGATGAATCACGAATCTGCATTGGGCAAGGTGATAATGCTGGAACTTTTGTTTGGTGACGTTCCAATGAGATTTATATGACTGCCTGAAGAGAATATGCAAATTTCCACAGTCATCGATGATATGGGGCTGCAGGTCATTTAAAGGCACTGGGGAGATGGCTGTCATTACATCTTCAATAAATGTACACGTTTATGTTGATATTTTGGACACTTTTCTTATCCCATCAATTAAAAAGATGTTTGGGGATGATTAAATCATTTTTCAAGATGATAATGCATCCTGCCATAGAGCAAAAACTGTGAAAACATTCCTTGAAAAAAGACACATAAGGTCAATGTCATGGCCTGCAAATAGTCCAGATCTCAATCCAATTCAAAATCTTTGGTGGAAGTTTTAGAAAATGGTCCATGACAAGGCTCCATGCTGCAAAGCTGATCTGGCAAAAGCAATCAGAGTAAGTTGGAGCCAGATTGATGAAGAGTAGGGTTGAGCGACTTTTATTTTTATAGGATCGGGTCGGGTTTCACGAAACCCGACTTTCTCAAAAGTCGGGTCGAGTGAAATCGGCCGATCCTATAAAAAAGTCGGGGTCGGGGTCGGCCGAAACACGAAACCCAATGCAGTGCAATGGGATACTATGGTTCCCAGGGTCTGAAGGAGAGGAAACTCTCCTTCAGGCCCTGGGATCCATATTAATATGTAAAATAAAGAATCAAAATAAAAAATATTGATATACTCACCCTCAGACGCGCCCTGGTACTAACCGGCAGCCTTCCTTCCTAAGAATGAGAGCGTGAATGACCTGCGGTGACGTCGCGGCTTGTGATTGGTCGCGAGCGGTCACATGGGCGGTCACGCGACCAATCACAAGCCACGACGTCATCTAAGGTCCTTCACGCACTCATTCTTAGGAAGGAAGGCTGCCGGAAAGAAGCAGGGCGCGTCCGAGGGTGAGTATATTCCTATTAGGTATATACTCACCCTCGGACGCGCCCTGCTTCTTTCCGGCAGCCTTCCTTCCTAAGAATGAGCGCGTGAAGGACCTTAGATGACGTCGCGGCTTGTGATTGGTCGCGTGACCGCCCATGTGACCGCTCGCGACAAATCACAAGCCGCGACGTCACCGCAGGTCATTCACGCGCTCATTCTTAGGAAGGAAGGCTGCCGGTTAGTACCAGGGCGCGTCCGAGGGTGAGTATATCAATATTTTTTATTTTGATTCTTTATTTAACACTTAAATATGGATTCCGATACCGATTCCCGATATCGCAAACATATCAGAACTCGGTATCGGAATTCCGATACCAGATTCAGAAGATCGCCGACCTCATGGCCGACCCCACACAGGGGTCGGGTCGGGTTTCATGAAACCCGACTTTGCCAAAAGTCGGCGACTTCTTAAAATGGCCGACCCGTTTCGCTCAACCCTAATGAAGAGTACTATTTGAAATTCATTAAGTTCATGCCTCAGAGACTGCAAGCTGTTATAAAAGCCAGAGGTGGTGCAACAAAATACTAGTGATGTTTTGGAGTGTTTTTTTGTTTGTTTGTTTTTCATGATTCCATAATTTTTTCCTCAGAATTGAGTGATTCCATAATTTTTCCCTTATGCTTGGTTAAAAAAGTAACCATTACTGAATACCACATTTTTTTTGTTCTTAATTTCTTTTGGTGTTTCTTAAAGCCAGAAAGTAGCCATTTGAAATTACTTTAGTTTTGTGCCATGTCTGTGATCTGCTCTTTTTCTACAAAATAAAACAACTGAATGAACATCTTTCAAGGCCGGTGATTCCATAATTTTTGCCAGGGGTTGTATATGAGAAGAACCACATCAGTTAGAAACATGAAATAGTTGTGGACCCTGTTGGACATTTTGCATTGGAGCCAACAAGGGTTAAGTTATCCCCCTGGAACTTCAGACAACATATCCAGGTGTATCTGAATTCAGACTGCTATCATGATGAACAAATTATGATACACTAAGGCTGTATTCACATTGAGCATGCTCAAAATGCTTTTATGCCACAATTTTCCAAATTAGGCAAAGACACATTGATTTTACCTCATTTTTGGACAATTTCGAGCAACAACTGGATCAGGAAAGCATCACATAAACACTGTCTTAGGCTACATTCACATTTTGCAACCATGTTGAGTTTTTTTCTGAAAACGTGGCAAAAATGTTGCATTTTGCTGCAAAATACTACAACATGTGAATGCAGCCTTAAAGTGTTACGATAAATGCCACATCTGCAATGTTATGTTCAGTTCTTAGATGGGATTTGTCCCTCAAAGTAGCATATGCCTCTTTTCCTTTGTGACTACTCACATTCTGCTGACGAACCAAATTTAATAGTTCTTCATGTCAGTCACATAGGAAAAAACATCCTACCACAGTGAAAATCTGCTGGAAGAAGAGTGAGCAGTGTCTATCTAATACCACTTTCATGTATCTTTGTGAAATGTAATGTATATTGCCTATAGAAATATTATATGTATTTATGCAAATGGACAATTTGTAGGAAAATGCTCTCTATTTGGCTTCTCTATCTTGAACACATTGGGCGATTACATATCATAAATACATTTGAAAGGAACTATATGATGTATAAAATGTAGATACAACAATAGGAAATCGCACATTCAGCTACCTTTGGTTTATTCGGTTCCCGGGAATATGCTGTGAACAGTTCTTTAAAGACTCCTTTGTTCTTTGCAAGCATTGCCTCCTCCTTGTAGATATGATCAATCTTTGATTCCCGACATCCAAAGACAAGGATCATTGGACATGGTTTCAGTCCTAAAAATATGGATTTCAATCAGCTAAACAAAGCTAGCATGTCTAAGCTCCTGTATCTCTGACGAAGCTGGTTTAGGTCCGAGACGCGCCAGAGGGTAAAGAGGGAATAGCTTGTGTGTTAGGTTTTATAAATCGTGGTGGTTATCCCTTGCAAAACTAAGGTGGTGCGTACTACAGACAGATAACTGAGAAATACAACTCTCATTAGACAGCACTTTTGGAAAATCCACACATTACGAACTTAGTCCACCAGTTGCATTTTAATAATTTTAGTGTTGGATGTATCATATCATTCATTTAAATATTACATAATGAATGTAATATTTTTACAATGTCAGTGAATACTGTGGACGAACGGTATTTTTTTTGCATCCTTTTGAACAGTTGCATATGTAAGGCCCTCTTCACACGTCCATTTTTTTCAGGGCATGTGACGACCCATTGTAATCTTTGGGGCTGCATATATGTCCGTTATCTCATACAGACTGTGTGACCATGCGACAAACCCATAGATATGTTTGTTTTATTTCCGGCAGCATGGATATCAATACATCCTGCTCACGTGCACACGGATGACATAAGGTTTGACATCCTCGTGCCGGTCGTATGAAGAGAACGCAGAATAGAAATTACAGATGTTTGTTTAGGTGTTAGATGTTCAAAGATAGAGATAGATAGATAATAGATAGATAGATAGATAGATAGATAGATAGATAGATATCTGTGAGATATACTGTATAATAAGTGCCTTGAATGGCTCATGCTGCACTCCGCGAGACCCGGTGATGCTGATGAGCGTTGTCGTCATTACCCGACATCTGTGAATAGCTGTAACTTTACTGCTATTCACAGTTGTCGGAGCCAGATTTGGGGAACACTGGACTACTTCGTGGGAACATTTCTGCTACTAAATTGGTGAACGAGGGACAGTCTCGTGTTTTTTCCCTGGCACAGCGCCAGAATTAGCGCATCTAATGTGATTCGCCAATTACGGGGTGGCTGCGGGCTGGTATTTTTAGGCTGGGAAGGGCCCAATATCTATGGACCTTCCCAGTCTGATATCAGCTTGCAGCTGTCTGCTTTACCTTTACAAAAATGGGGAGGACCCCACATCATTTATTTATTATCTAAATTCATATACACTAAATTACACAAACAAGGCAGTAATTACATATCTCACAGACATCTATCTATCTATTTCTGTCTTTGCACATCTAACACCTAAACATCTGTCATTTCTCTTCTGCATTCTATTCCAGGACATGTCACATGGAGGGTGGTCACGAACGGCACACGGATGCCACACATACACAGTACTGGAATCATCAAGACGTGTGAAGGTGGCCCAACGTGTGAAGGTGGCCCATCTTGTGTTCCCGGCAGCCATTTGACAGTCTGAACCATTTTGTTATTGACTACTATGGATAGGTACAGGCCAACTGTCTCAGCAGTGCCCAACTCTTCCTATAAACCTACCATTAAAGGGATTGTCTGGTTTTGTGATAAAAGTCTGCAGTTAGTCTATGTGACTGCAAACGTCTGAATCCTTACAGCATGCACACTGAGCACTGTGAGGATCCTCCTGTGAAAGTGGGCATTCGCGTTACCTCAAGTATGCGATTTGCATAAATGCGGTCACATGCTGACTAGACATGCTCAGACTATTCATTTGCATTGAGTGAGGCTGAGCAAATCTAATCAGAAGTGGCTGTCAGTATGCAAATCACTTCCTTGAAGGCACCAAAGAATCTTTACAGAGCGCAATGCATATTTTGTAAGGATTCAGAAGTCTGCAGTTAGATATAGTGACTGTAGACTTTTATCACAAGACAACCCCTTTAAGTCAGTACATTGCGTGCTAATATATACTGGACCAATCGAGGCCAAAAGAACACTCCAATGTACAGGGGCATATGGAGTTTTTTTCCATATACATCTGCAGCGTTCCCATTGCATATGTCATGCAGATACAGTGTGAACGTAATCTAGTCCATTACTGAGGAAAAGAAGTTTGCCATACATATAGTGAGGCAGTTGAGCAATCATTTGTTTTTTTGGGAAATTTACTTATTTTCCATTTGATTGTAAATATAAGGGAATACAAATAAATATGAAAAACAATGAAGCATACCATGCAGAGTGAACATAGATCTGTGGGACTTACAAATTTGTATGTCTTCTGGTTATAATCTTACCTTTATGCTGCATATCATAGAGGCGTTGTTGCCAAAAACTCCTAAAGGGTGCAATTCCAGTCCCAGGACCAACTAGGATACAGGGTACGTGTGCTTCTTGAGGCATTTGGAAACTGGGTGCTCTAATGATAAGAAATGAATATCGAGAACATCTTATCATTATACTACTGTACATCATTATACAATAAATAGTCAGTCTGCATGGTAATTAGAATTTTCTGAAATGCATTGTCTAGTTTGCTATGTAAACCTTAACAAGATCTGTATAATAGGTATAGCTAGCTATTCATCTAAAAAATGTTTACCATGGCCGCCCTACAGCATTGGGATATGGGGGAAAATTGCTCAGGGCAGTAACTACAAAAATATTTTCTGCAAGTTTCCAGGTCACTTTACTCTAGATGCGATGTATTCGCTTATCGCACACAAGAGTCTACTCATAGATCAATTGAATTCTTCATCATTTGGTCTGTGTGTCCCTGTATAACACAGATATTATGTATAACCCCAATTCCAAAACAACTTGGGACACTATGTGATGGATGAGGTATGTGGTTTAGCTTTGTCTTACTGAAATATGCAAGGCCTTTCCTGAAATAAATGATGTCGGGATGGGAGCATATGATGTTCTAAAACCTCTATCTAATGCTCAGCGTTGATAGTGCCTTTCAAGTTGTGTAAGCTGCCCATGGAATAGGCACTAATGCCACCCCATACAGGGGCGGACTTTTGAACTGTGCATTGATAACAAACTGGATGGTCCCTCTCTTGAATCTGCAGGACTCGGTGACCATGGTTTCCAGAAAGAATTTCACATTTTGATTCGTCTGCTCTCCGAATAGTTTTCCAATTTGCATCAGTACATTTTAAATGAACTTTGGTCCAGAGATGACGACAGCGCTTCTGGAGTGTGTTGATATATGGCCTCTTCTTTCCATGATAGTACTTTAACTTGAATTTGTAGATTTTACGACTAACTATATTCTCAGACAATGATTTCTGGAAGAATTCCTGAACACATTTACATGACAGAATCATGCCTGGCTTTAATGCAGTGTCACCTGAGGGCCCATAGATCACAAGCATCCTATATTGACCGCCGCCTTGTCCCTTGGGCACATGGATTTCTCAAGTATCTCTGAATGTTTTGATGATATTATGTATTGTAGATGGTGGGAAATTCAAAGTCTTTGCAATTTTATGTTTTGGAACATTTTTCTGCAATTGTTTCACAATTTTAGACAGAGAACCTCTGACCATCTTTGCTTCTAACATACTCTTTTCATGTTCAGTCATGTGACTTAGTTAAAAATTGGCGCTCCAGCTATTTTTTTATTAGTACCACTTAATTTTCCAGCCTTTTGATAGCCCTGTCTAAACTTTTCTCAGATGTGTTGCTGCAATGGATTTTTACATGAGTTAATTTTTTTTCAAATGAAATGGAAAAATGTCTGACTTTTATCTTCTGATCTGTGTTCCATATTCTGTTGTGAGTAAGTTATGGCTATAAGAGATTTCTAAATCATTACATTTTGGTTTTCTTTACATTTTACACAGCGTGCCAACTTTTTTGGAATTGGAGGTGTAATAAAATAACTGATGTGTGTAAGTACAGTATGTTTTAATAGCTAAGTAATTTTCCATAATTACATAGCTAAGGGAAAATTAATATCTATGGTATAATGTTCATATCGCTTTGCAACTAACCCTCTTACAAAACAAGGTACCACTTCATCCGTCTGTATTCTATTAAGCCAAGAGGAGCAGACACCATGATGAATGGGACCATCGCCATCTGAAAAACCCAAAAAAGACAATATAAATACAATGTAAAGTAGTACAGTATGGTAAAAACTCATTTTAATTACGGTATGTTAACATGTACAGTACACTCTTGTGGGATCTACTTTTTCCTATACATCTATGTAGCAAGGTGCTGCATATTATCCCAGCCATAAAGGTATTAAAATTTCCTAAGATTAATTAAAAACAATGATGAGAATAACTGATAAAAAATACTACCTCTAGTGCGATAGGACACAACTGCAACAGTGAGGTGAACCTCAGCAGGGTACATGTCAGGAGAGGAGCTGATGGAGTAGTAACGAGGCTGCAGAAGTGGTAGCTGTGTTAGCAGGAGAGAAGATGGCATCTGAACGGAGGGGAACTCCTCTAGCACCTCTACAATGGTGGGATTCTTGTACCACTTCCACTGTTCATACTCTTGTAAGCCCTTAGCAATCAAGAAGATGTGAGTTATTTATGTAGAAAACAAATTAGAACAATCTCTTTACTGTATTTTGAATTTGTGTCTGGAAGTGCATTGGGGAGTGGTGATGCACTTCTTGCTTCTCAGCCTCACATTGTATTTCCTACCCAGAAGCACCCTCCTCTGACTGAGTGATTGGTTGTTTGCCCTGGAATATGGACACTGATTTGTCAATTAGTCAGAGGAGGATGCAGATAGCTAAGAAATACAGCAGAGGCTGAAAAAGTAGAAGGGCATCATCTTGCTCCAATGTACTACCAGACACACCTCAAAACATGATTTCTTGCTGCTGGAGCCATCTTTTGGGGTCATAAATTGATCAACCTGGCTTACCATTTACAGAACTACACAATTATATTAGTGGTTTGGGGTGGGGTATAAATGTTCTTTTAAAAAGTGATTTTTTTAAAGCACTTTCATTGTACCCTTGGGAACAAAAGTAGCCACCACTTCTAAATTAAAGAAGCCCAGCATGTTTCACTTGAGAGAAAAAAATTGCAACTCCTTTAGGTGGGATTTTCTGGAGGTTATTTTAGATAGCAGCCTAAACTATAAGGCAGCTGTCTAGGCACATCAGGAATCAGGAATGACTACGGCTGGTAGAGATACTTTGTTGAGGGACCTCTATCCTACCTTTAGGACATGCCACCAAGCAGACTGTGTTTACAGCCAGATTTGGAAGAGTAGGCCATACATGTGTATAGTTTACTCTACTAGAATCTACTTGGATAAGGGAGACAACTGAAAAAGGACATACTCATGGGTGTCCATCTCTTCTTTAATGCATAAAACACCTTCAGGTGACATGTTTTTCTGAATGGTCTAGTTGACAGAAGTGAGTAGTTTATACACTACACATACAAATAGTGACTGCAAGGTGCGGAACTAGAAAATGTTGGGCAAAGGGAACTGAAATCATATGTGTAAATTTATGCTACTGTACATTCAAATGCATCTTAATAATGGGCTGCTTGAAATGTTTCTTAACCCCTTCATCACATATGACATATATTTATGTTATATATTGTGCCCCTGACTTTGGGGTGGGCTCACACTCTGAGCCCGCATCTTTTCCTACCTTTAACAGTTGCTGGTTGAGTGGTTCTCTGCCCATGGCTGTTAATCAGTTAAATTTAACTGTCAATCACTGACAGCGGGATTTAACATGTGCTGGCCTCAAGTGGGTGATTCATCCCACCCATCGGTGCCCCGTCATGTGACTGCGGGGTGCCAATGGGTTGTCCTGACAGCCGGGGGATCTGCTTATGACCCTCGTACCTATTATTACAAGCCTCCTGTGAGTTCCAGCCCGTGGCCGGCATTCATAGATCATGACTTATGCTATGTACAGTACTGGTGAACGGATGATCGAAGCTTCAAGTCTCCTAAGGGGACTATTAAATTCAGTAATACATAAAATATTGAAAGGTTTTAAAAATATGCCAAAAATAAAAAATGCAAAAGTTCAAATCACCCCTCTTTTTCCTCATTGGAAATAAAACAGTACAAAAAATACACACAAATTTGGTATTGCTGAGTTTGAAATGTCCGATCTATTAAAATATAAAATAAATTAATTTGATCAGCAAACAGAGCAAGAAAAAAAATCTAAACATCTTATCTACTCCAAGATGGTATCTGTAAAAACATCAGCTAAGGGTGCAAGAAATGAAGCTTCCCACAGAACCATATCCCGAAAAATGAAAACGTTACTGGGCTTGGAAACTGGCGACAAAAGCAAATTTCTTTTTCCATGTAAATTTCCGAATTTTTTTTTCACCACTTAAATAAAAAAATATGTATATATACATGTTTGGTATCTGCTTACTCATAATGCCCTGTGGAATCATATTTCCAGGTGAGTTTTACCACATAGTGAACGTAATAAATAAAAAACCCAAACAACAATTGAGGAATTGCATTTTATACTGATACTTTACTTTGTAAAAAATAAACCATTGCGGCAATAACTCATTAATGTATGATTATCATAATACAATTATTATCATATCACCTTGCTCAAAATCTCCAGACCTTTTTTCTCTTTTTCATTCGTAGCAAGACATGCAATCTGCTGCATAAGGAGTGGGGTGGGTGGCGTTGTGATATCCAAAAAATATTTGAAGGCTTGGAATATAGTGCATGGTGGAATCCTTTGCTCTTCTGTCCAATTACTAATTACACCTGTGGAGATTATAAAAAATCATACAATTGAAGCTCATACACATTTGGTGTTTTAAGGTTTGGGTTTAATGTTTTTTGCATATAAGAAATACATTGTGAAAAAGAAAAATATAAAGAACTGAGACATGTACGACACAGAGAAAAATGAAAAGTACCGTAACACTAAAAGCCCCTTGTTTCATTTGAAAAGGAAAGAAAAGGTTTAAATACAATATGTTTTTGCTGAGTTATTATCTATTAAGCTGATGCTACATAGTAACTTGGGTTCCAAAACAGTTTGCATGGCCAAAGATCGCTATACGTCACTGCTACATCGACATAATGCAAGTGAATGGGTACGGCTGAGTACATGGTACGGCTACAAGCAATCCACAAAAAATCAGAACCAGTTTGGTTTACAGAGACTTGCTTGTCACAGTCATGGTACCATGGGGGTCGCAACGTGACCCCATTCTCTTGCACTATGCTGTGATGTAGCAATGTCATAGTGCAAGATCTATGGTCTCAAAACCTTTTTCAGAGCCAAAGCTGCTGTGTAGTCTTAGTCATATAGTGATATGCCTACTGTTTTCTGAGTAATGTCAGCAAGGCCTCAATTAAAGAAATGGTCCAAAAGTAACACTGTAATAATCATATATCTATAACTTCCATTTTCTCTAACTACTTTATTTTTTTTATCAGCATGCTGTTTGATGACATTTTATTGAGAATACCCAGTGCATACTGGGATACTCAAACAAATTGTTATCAGGGGTCAGAGGCTGTGGTCACTAGAAAAAATTGGAGTCCGGCTCAACAGGACTGGATTTTCCTTTTCTTTTTCAAAAGAAATTATAGTGCATACAAAAGAAAAATGTACATGGTCGACATGACCCAGTCGACGCGTTTCGACTGCACTAGACAATCCTACTCATGACTGTGGTCACCGCCGTAGCCTCTGTCCCCACCGTGAAATGAAACATTATCAGTGACGTCTGTTTCAGGGGCTGGGCTAGTCCTTGCTGTACTGAGCAGGCATCAGTTGTCAATTCTGACACATGCTCAGTAGGATCTTTTCACTCTGCAGTATTCTTTTTAATGTACAGACACAGTGGGCTCCCTCACCGGCTCTGATGAGAAGTGCACTGGCAGTGCACATTGTAAGCAGACCGCGGAGAGCAGGGAGGACAGAGACCAGTCCCGTTATCAAAAGTGATGTTAGTTGCTCGCTAGGATATCTCCTTACAATGCACACTGACAGGGCGCTCTCTTGCTGGTTCGTTACTTCACATCAGAGCTGGTGAGGTCACTGTGCATTAAAAAGAATATTGCACAGCGACAAGATCCTACTGAGCATATGCTCCAATTGGCAACCAACGCATGCTCAATAGAGCAGGGACTAGCCCAGTCCCTGAAACAGACATCACTGATGATGCTTTGTTTCAGAGTGGAGACAGAAGCTGAGAAAGTGACAGCAGCCTCTGCCCGCTGATGACGTCTCATTTGCGTATCCCAGCATGCACTTGGGGTTCTGATTCTGAAACAAAGAGGAAGTAGTAAAATAAAATAAAGCAGTTAGATAGAGTAGCAAGGGAATGGTAGGGAATTTTTAATTAAAGTATATTAGAATAGTGATTACATTATTAAATTTAATAGACAAATATTTTGGTTTAAATCAATGTTAGTTTTGGACCACCCCTATTAGGAAATGCATGAAGATCCAAAAACTAAGAAGCCATGTGACATGCGTGTGTGTTAAGGGAGTGAAATGATTACCTAGGGCTGTATTTCTTTCTTCCAAGATTTCTACCCTGACCAGCTGATTGACTGGAGAGGGATCTTCCAACCTTTCAATCAGGGCATTGACAAGATCATCATGGTTGCCTGGAAATATTCCCAAGTGGTCTCCTGGTTTGTACCTCAGCTCTTGATGTCCATTTGTGTGAAGTTGAAGGAATATAGTAGATCGACTACAAAATATATTTGTGTTAGTATTACCCAGTGATTTGTAATACATGCACATACAAGATACATTATAATGAAATCATTCAGAATTTTACATTACAGTTACAATAAAAGTACCAAAGAGAAAGCCTTGTGTTTGTCACAGGACGTGACCAATAGGTAAAGTGAAGCTTATTTACTGTAACGTAAGTAATCAAAAGAGGATCTCGCACGATGGATTCATGTGTCACGGGGAATGTGGGGAGACTTATACCAATCATAGAACCAGTAACAAGTGATCTCACTATGTCTGTCCTGGAAAAAAAAGTATATTTAGTTATGACTAATTATAAGGTCAACATGGTTATTATTAACTACTACTACTACACACTCAAGGAGTTTTCATATATAATTCGGCCTAGCCTAGAAAACTATAGCCCCAATTCATTAAAGCTTTTTTACCATTTAACTCGAGTAAATAACTTTGAAAAGTTGCTCATTTTTTAGCAACACGGGACTGCTCAAACATTGAAACTTTTGGTATTTTTGCTAAATTTTTGCCTAGCTCTAACAAAGTGGGCGGAACTAGGTTGTGACAGGATGTTGCATCCCATGCTTGTCAAATTGTTGGCGAGCAGTGTCTTACCTTACTAGACAAATCTTACTCGATTCACTGACTGGAATAGGATTTGTGGCGATGCACAGAGGCAAAAGCCCATTCGCGCCAAATCTGATTAATTAAAAGGCATGCATCTCTTATGAATCAGGTGACTCTACCCTGAAAAATGCTGGTTTTATTGTATTGGCTAATTGATGAATAAAGTACAACTTTATTCAACATATTCAACATTCAACTCCGGACATTTAATGCACTAATCAAAAGTACTTTGAATCCTTTGGAAAAAAATGTTATCCTGTTACAGTATGTAAAACTCATTTGTCATAAAGTTTTATACTTTTAATTATATTTTTGATATTCAGAAAAAGATAACAAACAGATGGGGCTAAATAAGGAGAATATGGCAGATAATTGACAGTTTCAGGACCCATTTCATAGAGTTTTACACGGCTGTACATGACTTGTGAGAGGGCGCATTATCATGCAAAAAATGAGAAACCTTTGGGAAGTTTTTTGCTGAAGTTCCAATCTTTCCCTGCCAGGGATAACTTTTCTTTACCACAATTTCAAGATACATGGCCCCATTCATTCATTCATGGACACAGATCAGTCGTCCTGATCCTTTTGCATAGAAACAGTCCCAAAGCATGATGTTGCCACCCCCATTCTTCACTGTATGGTGTTCTTTGGATGCAACTCAGCATTTTGTCTGCTCCAAACATGAGAAGTTTTGTATGACATTCTCCCAATACTCTTCTGGATAATCCAAATGTTCTCTAGCAAACTTCAGATGGACCCGGACATGTACTGGCTTAAGCCCCCTGTCCCCCTACACGTCTGGCACTGTAGGATCTGAGTCCCTGGCGGCGTACTGTGTTACTGATGGTAGCTTTGTTACGATGGTCCCAGCTCTATGCAGGTCATTCACTAGGTCCTCCCGTGTGGTTCTGGGATTTGTGCCCACCGTTCTTGTGATCACTTTGACCCCACGGGATGAGATCCTGCGTGGGGCCCCAGTTTGAGGAAGATTATCAGTGGTCTTGTATGTCTTTCATTTTCTTATTATTGCTCCCACAGTTGATTTCATCACACCAAGATGCTTGCCTATATTGCAGATTCAGTCTTCCCAGCCTGGTGCAGGGCTACAATTTTGTTTCTGGTGTCCTTCAACAGCTCTTGGGTCTTTACTATAGTGGAGTTTGGAATGTGATTGTTTGAGGTTAAACAGGTGCCCTTACTACAGGTAATGAGTGGAGGACAGAGGAGCCTCTTAAAGAAGAAGTTACAGGTCTGTGAGAGCCAGAAATCTTGCATGTTTTTAGGTGACCAAAAACTTATTTTCCACCATATTTTGCAAAATAAATCTTGACAAATCAGACAAGGTGATTTCTGGATTTGTTTTCTAATTTTGGCTCTCATAGTTGTGGTTTACCTATGATGTCAATTACAGGCCTCTCTCATTTTTTAAGTGGGAGAACTTGCACAATTGGTGGCTGACTAAATATTTTTTCCCCACTGTATGTTGAGCGCCCCGTCAGGGCAGTGGGGTACTCGGTATTGGGTCCTGCGGTTCACAGGGGGATGTCACGGTGGCTGACCCGGTCCGTGGCCCTGGGACGTCCGTATAAAAAGGAAAGGTCTTTAAAGGGAAAAAGTCTGTGTTCGTGACGCCACCTGTGGTATTCGGTCAGGGTGACCGATACTGCTTTAAGGGGTCCGCTGGGGTGATGTTATGGCAGCAAGGTATATCCCCAGGGCTTCCCAGTATGTAGATGGTGAATTGTGAATGGCGCAGTGAAGAACGAGGACACAAGGTTGCAGTCTCTTTACCGTTACAGAAGACATCAGTATCCACAGTCCAGGGCACCAGACCACATGGTAGGCAGAGTCTGGCCGGTTCAGAGGCAAGTCCAGAGTCCCCTTTGTCCAGGTGGAAATCATTAGCCTTCCCTTGTGCTGTAGTGGTGTAGTCCCTTACTGCATAAGCTTCAATAAGGTCCTCACAGATGTAGTGTCTCTCTCTCTGTCCCCCGTATAGGATAGGACAAAACCCGTATGACTGGTGACTTGAGCCTGTTTATAGGGTCTCTTAGATAACCCGGCTCTGTAGGGTGTCACCGTGCCTCCTGGGTGTAGGTGCGGACAGGTAACATGCAATTAGCTGTCTGTCATGATTCTCAATGGCGAGAGAACATAGCCCAGCATATATGAGAACTAGCTCTTGGAAGATGGAAACTATACTGACCATGAACTAAACCTGCCGCACAACTAGAAGTGGCCGGGTAGCATGCCTACGTTTTTTTATCCCTAGATGCCCAGCGCCAGCCGGAGAACTACCTAATCCTAGCAGAGGAAAAGACAGTCCTGGCTCACCTCTAGAGAAATTTTCCCAAAAGGCAGACAGAGGCCCCCACATATATTGGCGGTGATTTTAGATGAAATGACAAACGTAGTATGAAAATAGGTTTAGCAAAAATCGAGGTCCGCTTACTAGATAGCAAGAAGACAGAAAGGGCACTTTCATGGTCAGCAGAAAACCCTATCAAAACACCATCCAGAAATTACTTTAAGACTCTAGCATTAACTCATAACACCAGAGTGGCAATTTCCGCTCACAAGAGCTTTCCAGACACAGTAACGAAACAGCAGCTGTGAACAGGAAAAAAATGCAAAAACACACAAGGACAAAAGTCCAACTTAGCTGGGAGTTGTCTAGTAGCAGGAACATGCACAGAAAGGCTTCTGATTACATTGTTGACCGGCATGAAACTGACAGAGGAGCAAGGTTATATAGCGACTCCCACATCCTGATAGGAGCAGGTGAACAGAGGGGATGATGCACACAAGTACAATTCCACAAGTGGCCACCGGGGGAGCCCAGAATCCAATTTCACAACAGTACCCCCCCCCTCAAGGAGGGGGCACCGAACCCTCACCAGAACCACCAGGGCGATCAGGATGAGCCCTATGAAAGGCACGGACAAGATCGGAGGCATGAACATCAGAGGCAGTGACCCAAGAATTATCCTCCTGACCGTATCCCTTCCATTTGACCAGATACTGGAGTTTCCGTCTGGAAACACGAGAGTCCAAGATCTTTTCCACAACGTACTCCAACTCACCCTCAACCAACACCGGAGCAGGAGGCTCAACGGAAGGCACAGCCGGTACCTCATACCTGCGCAACAATGACCGATGAAAAACATTATGAATCGAAAAGGATGCAGGGAGGTCCAAACGGAAGGACACAGGGTTAAGAATCTCCAATATCTTGTACGGGCCGATGAACCGAGGCTTAAACTTAGGAGAAGAAACCCTCATAGGGACAAAACGAGAAGACAACCACACCAAGTCCCCAACACAAAGCCGAGGACCAACACGACGACGGCGGTTGGCAAAAAGCTGAGTCTTCTCCTGGGACAACTTCAAATTGTCCACCACCTGCCCCCAAATCTGATGCAACCTCTCCACCACAGCATCCACTCCAGGACAATCCGAAGATTCCACTTGACCGGAGGAAAATCGAGGATGAAACCCCGAATTACAGAAAAACGGGGACACCAAGGTGGCAGAGCTGGCCCGATTATTGAGGGCGAACTCCGCCAAAGGCAAAAAAGCAACCCAATCATCCTGATCCGCAGACACAAAACACCTCAAATATGTCTCCAAGGTCTGATTAGTCCGCTCGGTCTGGCCATTAGTCTGAGGATGGAAAGCAGACGAAAAAGACAAATCTATGCCCATCCTAGCACAGAATGCCCGCCAAAATCTAGACACGAATTGGGTCCCTCTGTCAGAAACGATATTCTCCGGAATACCATGCAAACGAACAACATTTTGAAAAAACAGAGGAACCAACTCGGAAGAAGAAGGCAACTTAGGCAAGGGAACCAGATGGACCATCTTAGAGAAACGGTCACACACCACCCAGATGACAGACATCTTATGAGAAACAGGCAGATCCGAAATAAAATCCATCGAGATGTGCGTCCAAGGCCTCTTCGGGATAGGCAAGGGTAACAACAATCCACTAGCCCGAGAACAACAAGGCTTGGCCCGAGCACAAACGTCACAAGACTGCACAAAGCCTCGCACATCTCGTGACAGGGAAGGCCACCAGAAGGACCTTGCCACCAAATCCCTGGTACCAAAGATTCCAGGATGACCTGCCAACGCAGAAGAATGAACCTCAGAGATGACTCTACTGGTCCAATCATCAGGAACAAACAGTCTACCAGGTGGGCAACGATCAGGTCTATCCGCCTGAAACTCCTGCAAGGCCCGCCGCAGGTCTGGAGAAACGGCAGACAATATCACTCCATCTTTAAGGATACCTGTGGGCTCAGAATTACCAGGGGAGTCAGGCTCAAAACTCCTAGAAAGGGCATCCGCCTTAACATTCTTAGAACCCGGTAGGTAAGACACCACAAAATTAAACCGAGAGAAAAACAACGACCAGCGCGCCTGTCTAGGATTCAGGCGCCTGGCAGACTCAAGGTAAATTAAATTTTTGTGGTCAGTCAATACCACCACCTGATGTCTGGCCCCCTCAAGCCAGTGACGCCACTCCTCAAAAGCCCACTTCATGGCCAAAAGCTCCCGATTCCCAATATCATAATTCCGCTCGGCGGGCGAAAATTTACGGGAAAAAAAAGCACAAGGTCTCATCACGGAGCAGTCGGAACTTCTCTGCGACAACACCGCCCCAGCTCCGATTTCAGAAGCGTCGACCTCAACCTGAAAAGGAAGAGCAACAACAGGCTGACGCAACACTGGGGCGGAAGAAAAGCGGCGCTTGAGCTCCCAAAAGGCCTCCACAGCATCAGGGGACCAATCAGCAACATCAGCACCCTTCTTAGTCAAATCAGTCAATGGTTTTACAACATCAGAAAAACCAGCAATAAATCGACGATAAAAGTTAGCAAAGCCCAAAAATTTCTGAAGACTCTTAAGAGAAGAGGGTTGCGTCCAATCACCAATAGCCTGAACCTTGACAGGATCCATCTCGATGGAAGAGGGGGAAAAAATGTATCCCAAGAAGGAAATCTTTTGAACCCCAAAAACACACTTAGAACCCTTCACACACAAGGAATTAGACCGCAAAACCTGAAAAACCCTCCTGACCTGCTGGACATGAGAGTCCCAGTCATCCGAAAAAATCAGAATATCATCCAGATACACAATCATAAATTTGTCCAAATAATCGCGGAAAATGTCATGCATAAAGGACTGGAAGACTGAAGGGGCATTTGAAAGACCAAAAGGCATCACCAAATACTCAAAATGGCCCTCGGGCGTATTAAATGCGGTTTTCCACTCATCCCCCTGCTTGATTCGCACCAAATTATACGCCCCACGGAGATCAATCTTAGAGAACCACTTGGCCCCCTTTATACGAGCAAACAAATCAGTAAGCAGTGGTAACGGATATTGATATTTAACCGTGATTTTATTCAAAAGTCGATAATCAATACACGGCCTCAAAGAGCCGTCTTTCTTAGACACAAAGAAAAAACCGGCTCCTAAGGGAGATGACGAAGGACGAATATGTCCCTTTTCCAAGGACTCCTTTATATATTCTCGCATAGCCGCGTGTTCAGGCACAGACAGATTAAATAAACGACCCTTAGGGTATTTACTACCCGGGATCAAGTCTATGGCACAATCGCACTCCCGGTGCGGAGGTAGTGAACCAACCTTGGGTTCTTCAAAAACGTCACGAAAGTCAGACAAGAATTCAGGAATCTCAGAGGGAATAGATGATGAAATGGAAACCAAAGGTATGTCCCCATGAGTTCCTTTACATCCCCAGCTTAACACAGACATAGCTCTCCAGTCGAGGACTGGGTTATGAGATTGCAGCCATGGCAATCCCAGCACCAAAACATCATGTAGATTATACAGCACCAGGAAGCGAATAACCTCCTGGTGATCCGGATTAACACGCATAGTCACTTGTGTCCAGTATTGTGGTTTATTACTAGCCAATGGGGTGGAGTCAATCCCTTTCAGAGGTATCGGAGCCTCCAATGGCTCCAAATCATACCCACAGCGTTTGGCAAAGGACCAATCCATAAGACTCAAAGCAGCGCCAGAGTCGACATAGGCGTCCGCGGTAATAGATGACAAAGAACAAATCAGGGTCACAGATAGAATAAACTTAGACTGTAAAGTGCTAATTGAAACAGACTTGTCAGGCTTCTTAGTACGCTTAAAGCATGCTGATATAACATGAGTTGAATCACCACAATAGAAGCACAACCCATTTTTTCGTCTAAAATTCTGCCGCTCGCTTCTGGACAGAATTCTATCACATTGCATATTTTCTGTCGTTTTCTCAGTAGACACCGCCAAATGGTGCACAGGTTTGCGCTCCCGCAGACGCCTATCGATCTGAATAGCCATCGTCATGGACTCATTCAGACTCGCAGGCACAGGGAACCCCACCATAACATCCTTAATGGCATCAGAGAGACCTTCTCTGAAAATCGCCGCCAGGGCGCACTCATTCCACTGAGTAAGCACAGACCATTTGCGGAATTTTTGGCAGTATATTTCAGCTTCATCTTGCCCCTGAGACAAGGACATCAAGGCCTTTTCCGCCTGAAGCTCTAAATGAGGTTCCTCATAAAGCAACCCCAAGGCCAGAAAAAACGCATCCACATTGAGCAACGCAGGATCCCCTGGTGCCAATGCAAAAGCCCAGTCTTGAGGGTCGCCCCGGAGCAAGGAAATTACAATCCTGACCTGCTGTGCAGGGTCTCCGGCAGAGCGAGACTTCAGGGACAAAAACAATTTGCAATTATTTTTAAAATTTTGAAAGTGAGATCTATTCCCCGAGAAGAATTCAGGCAAAGGAATTCTAGGCTCAGACATAGGTGCATGAACAACAAAATCTTGCAAATTTTGTACCTTTGTGGCGAGATTATTCAAACCTGTAGCTACACTCTGAAGATCCATTTGAAACAGGTGAACACAGAGCCATTCAAGGATAAGAAGGAGAGAAAGAGAGGAAGGCTGCAGTATAGGCAGACTAGCAAGTGATTCAATTAAGAGCACACTCAGAACTAGAGAAAAAAAAAAAAAAAAAAATTGTAGCAGACTTCTTTTTTCTCTCCTTTCTCAGCCAGTAATTTAACCCTTTTTTTTGGCCGGTCAAACTGTCATGATTCTCAATGGCGAGAGAACATAGCCCAGCATATATGAGAACTAGCTCTTGGAAGATGGAAACTATACTGACCATGAACTAAACCTGCCGCACAACTAGAAGTGGCCGGGTAGCATGCCTACGTTTTTTTATCCCTAGATGCCCAGCGCCAGCCGGAGAACTACCTAATCCTAGCAGAGGAAAAGACAGTCCTGGCTCACCTCTAGAGAAATTTTCCCAAAAGGCAGACAGAGGCCCCCACATATATTGGCGGTGATTTTAGATGAAATGACAAACGTAGTATGAAAATAGGTTTAGCAAAAATCGAGGTCCGCTTACTAGATAGCAAGAAGACAGAAAGGGCACTTTCATGGTCAGCAGAAAACCCTATCAAAACACCATCCAGAAATTACTTTAAGACTCTAGCATTAACTCATAACACCAGAGTGGCAATTTCCGCTCACAAGAGCTTTCCAGACACAGTAACGAAACAGCAGCTGTGAACAGGAAAAAAATGCAAAAACACACAAGGACAAAAGTCCAACTTAGCTGGGAGTTGTCTAGTAGCAGGAACATGCACAGAAAGGCTTCTGATTACATTGTTGACCGGCATGAAACTGACAGAGGAGCAAGGTTATATAGCGACTCCCACATCCTGATAGGAGCAGGTGAACAGAGGGGATGATGCACACAAGTACAATTCCACAAGTGGCCACCGGGGGAGCCCAGAATCCAATTTCACAACAGCTGTCCTGCCGGTCTCTGAAGTAAGGAGTAGAGGTCCTTACTACCTCGGTCTTCTGGCTACCGGTGTTCTGCGCCTCAGAAGGAGGCAGCCTGTTTGGTGCTGGTCCTCTTCTGGTATCCTCTCCTTTGCTTTGCCTTCCTTCACGCTCGCGGCAATACAGTTCTGCCTTCAATAAGTCTGTCTGGGAGCTGCAGCTCTGAGGGCATGCACAGCTCCGTGGACCCTCTGTCCTCCTCAGACTGATGTCTGGAACTAACTAACTTTCCCTACAGACTACTAGTTATATATATATGGGGAGTCTGTTGTGAATTCCGTTCTTGAACTCCCTCCTGTGGTCATGAATGATATTTCGGCGGGTTCTGTCCGTGGACTCCCTCTGGTGGCTGTGAGTGGAACTGCTGGTTCTGAGGTTGCTTCCTCAGCTGCTCTCGTTTGCGGCTGGGTTGGCTTCTCTATTTAACTCCACTCAGATCGTTACTCCATGCCAGCTGTCAATGTATTAGCACTGGTTCAGATCTCTCTCGGATCTTTCTGATGACCTGTCTACTCCAGCAGAAGCTAAGTCCCTGCTAGTTCATTTGTTGTTCATTGTGTTCTGAATATATTTCTTAGTACTTGCTAAGTTCTAGTCCAGCTTGCTAACATGATATTGCCTTGCTAGCTGGAAGCTCTGGGTTGCAGAGTGGCACCTCCACACCGTGAGTCGGTGCGGGGGTCTTTTTGCACACTCTGCGTGGCTTTTTGTAGCTTTTTGTGCTGACCACATAGATCCCTTTCCTATCCTCAGTCTGTCTAGTAAGTCTGGCCTCCTTTGCTGAAACCTGTTTCATCCCTGTGTTTGTGACTTTCCTCTTAACTCACAGTTAATATATGTGGGGGGCTGCCTTTACCTTTGGGGAATTTTCTCTGAGGCAAGGTAAGGCTTATTTTCCTATCTTTAGGGGTAGTTAGCTCTTAGGCTGTGAAGAGGCGTCTAGGGAGAGTTAGGTACGCTCCACAGCTATTTCTAGTGTGTGTGTTATAGGATTAGGATTTGCGGTCAGCAGAGTTCCCACTTCCCAGAGCTCGTCCTGTCTTTTAGTTTAACCATCAGGTCATTCCAGGTGCACCTAACCACCAGGTCCATAACAGTACAGCTGGCCCACAAAAGTATTAATGCATCTCAATAGAGGGATAAGAGAAGTTCTGAGACCATTTTTTTTTCCTCTGCAGTGTGTTTTGTCTTTCTTTTCCCCTTAACCTCTGGGTGGTTCAGGACTCAGGTGTAGATATGGACATTCAAGGTCTGTCCTCTTGTGTTGATCACCTCACTGCGAGGGTACAAAGCATTCAAGATTATGTAGTTCAGAATCCTATGTTAGAGCCTAGAATTCCAATTCCTGATTTGTTTTTTGGAGATAGATCAAAATTTCTGAATTTCAAAAATAATTGTAAACTGTTTCTTGATTTGAGACCCCGCTCCTCTGGTGACCCCATTCAGCAAGTAAAAATCATTATTTCTTTGTTACGTGGCGACCCACAAGACTGGGCATTCTCCCTTGCACCAGGAGATCCTGCATTGCTTAATGTAGATGCGTTTTTTTCTGGCGCTTGGATTGCTTTATGACGAACCTAACTCTGTGGATCAGGCAGAGAAAATCTTGCTAGCTTTGTGTCAAGGTCAGGATGAAGCGGAGGTATATTGCCAGAAGTTTAGAAAGTGGTCTGTGCTTACTCAATGGAATGAGTGTGCCCTTGCAGCAATTTTCAGAAAAGGTCTTTCTGAAGCCCTTAAGGATGTTATGGTGGGGTTTCCCACGCCTGCTGGTCTGAATGAATCAATGTCCTTGGCCATTCAGATCGATCGGCACTTGCGTGAACGCAAGGATGTGCGCCATTTGGCGGTGTCCTCTGAGCAGAGGCCTGAGCCTATGCAATGTGATAGGACTTTGACCAGAGCTGAACGGCAAGAACACAGACGTCAGAATGGGCTGTGTTTTTACTGTGGTGACCCCACTCATGCTATCTCTGATTGTCCTAAGCGCACTAAGCGGTTCGCTAAGTCCGTCACCATTGGTACTGTACAGCCTAAATTTCTTTTGTCCGTTACTCTGATTTGCTCTTTGTCATCCTACTCTGTTATGGCATTTGTGGACTCAGGCGCTACCCTGAATTTGATGGACTTGGAGTTTGCCAGGCGCTGTGGTTTTTTCTTGGAGCCCTTGCAGTATCCTATTCCATTAAGGGGAATTGATGCTACGCCTTTGGCCAAGAATAAGCCTCAGTACTGGACTCAATTGACCATGTGCATGGCTCCTGCACATCAGGAAGATGTTCACTTTTTGGTGTTGCATAATTTGCATGATGTGGTCGTGTTGGGTTTGCCATGGCTACAGGTCCATAATCCAGTATTGGATTGGAAATCAATGTCTGTGTCCAGTTGGGGTTGTCAAGGGGTACATGGTGACGTTCCGTTGTTGTCAATTTCTCCTTCTACTCCTTCTGAAGTCCCTGAGTTTTTGTCGGATTACCGAGATGTATTCGATGAGCCCAAATCCAGTGCCCTACCTCCTCATAGGGATTGTGATTGTGCTATTAATTTGATTCCTGGTAGTAAATTTCCTAAGGGACGACTTTTCAATTTATCTGGGCCGGAACACGCCGCTATGCGGAGTTATATTAAGGAGTCCTTGGAGAAAGGGCATATTCGCCCGTCGTCGTCACCGTTGGGAGCAGGGTTCTTTTTTGTGGCCAAGAAGGATGGTTCTCTGAGACCTTGTAGAGATTACCACCTTCTCAATAAAATCACGGTCAAATTTCAGTACCCTTTGCCTCTACTGTCTGATTTGTTTGCTCGGATTAAGGGGGCTAGTTGGTTCACCAAGATAGATCTTCGAGGGGCGTATAATCTGGTGCGTATTAAACAGGGCGATGAATGGAAAACAGCATTTAATACGCCCGAGGGCCATTTTGAGTACCTGGTGATGTCATTCGGGCTTTCTAATGCTCCATCTGTGTTTCAGTCCTTTATGCATGACATCTTCCGAAAGTATTTGGATAGATTCATTATTGTATATTTG